>NW_024039699.1:170000-446811 GCF_016077235.1 Cyprinodon tularosa
TGGATGGATGGGTGGATGATGGGTGGATGGATGGGTGGATGGATGGATGATTGATGGATGGATGATTGATGGATGGATGGGTGGGTGGATGATTGATGGATGGATGATGGATGGATGGGTGGATGATGGATGGATGAGAGATGGATGGATGGGTGGATGATGAATGGATGGATGATGGATGGATGAAACTACATCAGGAACTGTTTTATGGATTGAGATGGTTCTGGTTCTGAACTGGTTCTGATGGTGTGTCCTCTCTCTGGTGAAGCCATCGGGTGTTGCGTCACTCGGTGTTCATCTGTGCCAGCCGGTCGTTGAGCGTCCAGGCGTCGGCCTGCCGCAGCAGCGCCGCTCCTCACAGCTCCCTGGACGACAGAGGCGGCGGGGGAACGCTGATCTTCATCGATGTGGAGAACGTGAACGCGGTGAGTCGGACCGCCTGCGTGTTGGGCTTCGGGTTCCGTGTGGTTTTCTAATGACCTCTGTTTGTCCAGAGTGAGAGCGGCGTGCGTGAGTTCCACATCGTCCAGGTGTCCAGCAGCAGCCAGCACTGGCGCCTCCTCAAGCACATCAATCCAGACCACAGTCATGGTGAGTCTGCTCACAATCATCGTGCATTTGGTCCAATAAACAGGCTGAGCCCGCTGGGATGTGTCTCCATGGTAACCATCACAGTTTAAAGCACGTATCCAGTAACCTGCTGATGTTATGAACCAAACCTGAACTTCATCTGTAGAGTTTCTAAATAAACACAATTAATGAAAAATTATGACTTATTTTACTTTAGCATGAAACGATAATCAACCATCAGCAATCCTTCTGTTACTAACGGCTGCAGGAAAATCTGAATCTACGTTGAAGTGCGAAAGTCCTCCTGAAAACATGGTCTGTGCAGTCAGTTCATCCAGATTACCATCCTGCCTTCAAAGATTATTTCTCTGTGGGAGCCGCTCAGACCCCCACATACCGGCGCTGCGCTGTCACTGGGAATCCCATTCTGGTGGCCGTGACCTGGGTACGGTGTCGGGGCGCCCTCTGGTGGCCGTGACCTGGGTACGGTGTTGTGGCGCCCTCTGGCGGCCGTGACCTGGGTACGGTGTCGGGGCGCCCTCTGGTGGCCGTGACCTTGGTACTGTATCGGGGCGCCCTCTGATGGCCGTGACCTCGGTACTGTATCGGGGCGCCCTCTGATGGCCGTGACCTCGGTACTGTATCGGGGCGCCCTCTGATGGCCGTGACCTTGGTACTGTATCGGGGCGCCCTCTGATGCTGTGACCTCGGTACTGTATCGGGGCGCCCTCTGATGATGTGACCTCGGTACTGTATCGGGGCGCCCTCTGATGCTGTGACCTCGGTACTGTATCGGGGCGCCCTCTGGCGGCCGTGACCTGGGTACGGTGTCGGGGCGCCCTCTTGTGAGCGTGACCTCGGTACTGTATCGGGGCGCCCTCTGATGGCCGTGACCTCGGTACTGTATCGGGGCGCCCTCTGATGGCCGTGACCTCGGTACTGTATCGGGGCGCCCTCTGATGCTGTGACCTCGGTACTGTATCGGGGCGCCCTCTGATGGTGTGACCTCGGTACTGTATCGGAGCGCCCTCTGACGGCTGTGACCTCGGTACTGTATCGGGGCGCCCTCTGATGCTGTGACCTCGGTACTGTATCGGGGCGCCCTCTGATGCTGTGACCTCGGTACTGTATCGGGGCGCCCTCTGATGGTGTGACCTCGGTACTGTATCGGGGCGCCCTCTGATGGTGTGACCTCGGTACTGTATCGGGGCGCCCTCTGATGGTGTGACCTCGGTACTGTATCGGGGCGCCCTCTGATGGTGTGACCTCGGTACTGTATCGGAGCGCCCTCTGACGGCTGTGACCTCGGTACTGTATCGGGGCGCCCTCTGATGCTGTGACCTCGGTACTGTATCGGGGCGCCCTCTGATGCTGTGACCTCGGTACTGTATCGGGGCGCCCTCTGATGGTGTGACCTCGGTACTGTATCGGGGCGCCCTCTGATGGTGTGACCTCGGTACTGTATCGGGGCGCCCTCTGATGCTGTGACCTCGGTACTGTATCGGGGCGCCCTCTGATGCTGTGACCTCGGTACTGTATCGGGGCGCCCTCTGATGCTGTGACCTCGGTACTGTATCGGGGCGCCCTCTGATGGTGTGACCTCGGTACTGTATCGGGGCGCCCTCTGATGGTGTGACCTCGGTACTGTATCGGGGCGCCTTCTGATGGTGTGACCTCGGTACTGTATCGGGGCGCCCTCTGATGGTGTGACCTCGGTACTGTATCGGGGCGCCTTCTGATGGTGTGACCTCGGTACTGTATCGGAGCGCCCTCTGACGGCTGTGACCTCGGTACTGTATCGGGGCGCCCTCTGAAGGCTGTGACCTCGGTACTGTATCGGGGCGCCCTCTGATGCTGTGACCTCGGTACTGTATCGGGGCGCCCTCTAATGGTGTGACCTCGGTACTGTATCGGGGCGCCCTCTGATGCTGTGACCTCGGTACTGTATCGGAGCGCCCTCTGACGGCTGTGACCTCGGTACTGTATCGGAGCGCCCTCTGACGGCTGTGACCTCGGTACTGTATCGGGGCGCCCTCTGATGCTGTGACCTCGGTACTGTATCGGGGCGCCCTCTAATGGTGTGACCTCGGTACTGTATCGGGGCGCCCTCTGATGGTGTGACCTCGGTACTGTATCGGGGCGCCCTCTGATGGTGTGACCTCGGTACTGTATCGGAGCGCCCTCTAATGGTGTGACCTCGGTACTGTATCGGAGCGCCCTCTCACGGCTGTGACCTCGGTACTGTATCGGGGCGCCCTCTGACGGCTGTGACCTCTGTACTGTATCGGAGCGCCCTCTGATGCTGTGACCTCGGTACTGTATCGGAGCGCCCTCTCACGGCTGTGACCTCGGTACTGTATCGGGGCGCCCTCTGACGGCTGTGACCTCGGTACTGTATCGGAGCGCCCTCTGATGCTGTGACCTCGGTACTGTATCGGGGCGCCCTCTGATGCTGTGACCTCGGTACTGTATCGGAGCGCCCTCTGACGGCTGTGACCTCGGTACTGTATCGGGGCGCCCTCTGATGCTGTGACCTCGGTACTGTATCGGAGCGCCCTCTGACGGCTGTGACCTCGGTACTGTATCGGGGCGCCCTCTGATGCTGTGACCTCGGTACTGTATCGGGGCGCCCTCTAATGGTGTGACCTCGGTACTGTATCGGGGCGCCCTCTGATGGTGTGACCTCGGTACTGTATCGGGGCGCCCTCTGATGGTGTGACCTCGGTACTGTATCGGGGCGCCCTCTAATGGTGTGACCTCGGTACTGTATCGGGGCGCCCTCTGATGGTGTGACCTCGGTACTGTATCGGGGCGCCCTCTGATGGTGTGACCTCGGTACTGTATCGGAGCGCCCTCTGACGGGAAGCAGAATGGCAGCATCACTGTTTTTTCTTTCTCTCCAGATTGCAGACTCAGCAGCCGAGAACGAGCCAAGCTGTGCTTTAAGGCTACGCGATGCAAACCCCATGAAGGTACTTCAAAAACACACAGGCCCCCTCTGATTAGCCCTTGGTTACCCTCTGATTGGCCCTTAGTTGCCCTCTGATTGGCCCTTAGTTGCCCTCTGATTGGCCCTTAGTTACCCTCTGATTGGCCCTTAGTTGCCCTCTGATTGGCCCTTAGTTGCCCTCTGATTGGCCCTTAGTTGCCCTCTGATTGGCCCTTAGTTACCCTCTGATTGGCCCTTAGTTGCCCTCTGATTAGCCCTTGGTTACCCTCTGATTGGCCCTTAGTTGCCCTCTGATTGGCCCTTAGTTGCCCTCTGATTGGCCCTTAGTTGCCGTCTGATTGGTCCTTAGTTGCCCTCTGATTGGTCCTTAGTTGCCCTCTGATTGGCCCTTAGTTGCCCTCTGATTGGCCCTTAGTTACCCTCTGATTGGCCCTTAGTTGCCCTCTGATTGGTCCTTAGTTACTCTCTGATTGGCCCTTAGTTGCCGTCTGGCTAACTTTAGTTATTGGTTGTTGTTAGAGTGCATAATGAAGCAACCGTAGTTGTCTTTCTCAGACTGACTGTCTCTCATTGTTAACAGGAGCTGATGATGTAAAGGAATTCACTTTCTCAGACCTGAATCTGGGAAACGAACGGGTAATTTCTTTCATTCTTTACTTTTCTACATTAGGATGCTCTAACTCATCCCCCCTATAGCAAGGAGCGGTTCCTGTTGCCGTTCAACCAGTCCATCAGGGGGCCCTCAGGTCCCAGAGGCCTCCCAGCCTGCAGACACCACTGGTTCCTGAAGGTTCCCCCTGCAGGTGGAGGTCCTCTCTGGGGTCACCTGAGCGGACGCCGCCGGCCTGGAGACGCTTTCAGGTTTTAACGCTGCAGCTGTCCTCTTACTATGAGCGCTAAATATTATTAGTGGTTCTGGAAGAGGTCAGAGGTCACGTGCGTCTCATTCAGCTGCACGGCGGTCGCTGCAGCTCCAGTCACCGCTCTGCTGCAGCGTTTTAATCACGGAGCCGTTTCCTGTCTGCAGATCGTCAGCTCCTCCACACCCTGTGGAGATTTCTTCTTCCGCTGCCGTCAGAGCTCAGAGTTCCACCAACCAGCCAGGAGCTCCTCCAGCAGCAGAGGCCAGGCCCCTCCCCCCTCTGACATCACAAGCATCGCCAAGAAGTGCAATGAGCTGGACCTTCATTTGATCGTCATCTGGAAGGTTGGTCCCTTTGACATCATCATCATCATCATCATCCTCACAGTGATCAAAGCTGCTGTCCTTCAGCTTCTGAGGATGACTAGCAGGAGACGTTAGCGAGCTCCGTTAGCCCCTCGCTGTGTCTCTGCTCCTCATGGTGCTTCTATTAGTGACATTAAGGTAAAAGCTTTTCTGTCTCCAGGCGTATGTGGTGGAGGACAACAAGCAGCGGATCGTGGAAGGCCAGCTCCACGTGGCTCTGCAGGCCGTGGGCCAAGAGGCCAGTTCTCTGCTCCCCAGAGAGGTAGACTCCTTCCCCATCCTCATCCTCAGGCTGGGCTTCACTGCTGCTTCCTGCACTCAGCTTCTCTCTGCTTCCAGGAAGCTCAGGAGATGATGCTCCTCAGGTTTAGGTCAGAGTCACCTCCTCCAGCCCTCCTGCCTCATCCACAACTTTCCCAGCTCATCAGGACCAACCTCGGCTACCCTGAAACCTTCTCCCATCACTTCCTCAGAGACAGGTATGAGACTGCTGCCGTGGGTGAGAGACTGCTGCCGTGGGTGAGAGACTGCTGCCGTGGGTGAGAGACTGCTGCCGTGGGTGAGAGACTGCTGCCGTGGGTGAGAGATTGCTGCCGTGCGTGAGAGACTGCTGCCGTGGGTGAGAGACTGCTGCCGTGGGTGAGAGATTGCTGCCGTGCGTGAGAGACTGCTGCCGTGGGTGAGAGACTGCTGCCGTGGGTGAGAGATTGCTGCCGTGGGTGAGAGACTGCTGCCGTGGGTGAGACTGCTGCCGTGGGTGAGAGATTGCTGCCGTGGGTGAGACTGCTGCCGTGGGTGAGACTGCTGCCGTGGGTGAGAGACTGCTGCCGTGGGTGAGACTGCTGCCGTGGGTGAGAGATTGCTGCCGTGGGTGAGAGACTGCTGCCGTGGGTGAGACTGCTGCCGTGGGTGAGAGATTGCTGCCGTGGGTGAGACTGCTGCCGGGGGTGAGAGATTGCTGCCGTGGGTGAGAGACTGCTGCCGTGGGTGAGAGACTGCTGCCGTGGGTGAGAGACTGCTGCCGTGGGTGAGAGATTGCTGCCGTACGTGAGAGACTGCTGCCGTGGGTGAGAGACTGCTGCCGTGGGTGAGAGACTGCTGCCGTGGGTGAGAGATTGCTGCCGTGGGTGAGAGACTGCTGCCGTGCGTGAGAGACTGCTGCCGTGGGTGAGAGATTGCTGCCGGGGGTGAGAGACTGCTGCCGGGGGTGAGAGACTGCTGCCGGGGGTGAGAGACTGCTGCCGTGGGTGAGACTGCTGCCGTGGGTGAGAGATTGCTGCCGTGGGTGAGAGACTGCTGCCGTGGGTGAGACTGCTGCCGTGGGTGAGACTGCTGCCGGGGGTGAGAGATTGCTGCCGTGGGTGAGAGACTGCTGCCGTGGGTGAGAGATTGCTGCCGTGGGTGAGAGATTGCTGCCGTGGGTGAGAGACTGCTGCCGGGGGTGAGAGACTGCTGCCGGGGGTGAGAGACTGCTGCCGGGGGTGAGAGACTGCTGCCGTGGGTGAGAGATTGCTGCCGTGGGTGAGAGACTGCTGCCGTGGGTGAGAGACTGCTGCCGGGGGTGAGAGATTGCTGCCGTGGGTGAGACTGCTGCCGGGGGTGAGAGACTGCTGCCGGGGGTGAGAGATTGCTGCCGGGGGTGAGAGATTGCTGCCGTGGGTGAGAGACTGCTGCCGGGGGTGAGAGACTGCTGCCGGGGGTGAGAGACTGCTGCCGGGGGTGAGAGACTGCTGCCGTGGGTGAGAGATTGCTGCCGTGGGTGAGACTGCTGCCGTGGGTGAGAGATTGCTGCCGTGGGTGAGAGACTGCTGCCGTGGGTGAGACTGCTGCCGTGGGTGAGAGATTGCTGCCGTGGGTGAGAGACTGCTGCCGTGGGTGAGACTGCTGCCGTGGGTGAGACTGCTGCCGGGGGTGAGAGATTGCTGCCGTGGGTGAGAGACTGCTGCCGTGGGTGAGAGACTGCTGCCGTGGGTGAGACTGCTGCCGTGGGTGAGACTGCTGCCGGGGGTGAGAGATTGCTGCCGTGGGTGAGAGACTGCTGCCGTGGGTGAGACTGCTGCCGTGGGTGAGAGATTGCTGCCGTGGGTGAGAGACTGCTGCCGTGGGTGAGAGACTGCTGCCGTGGGTGAGAGACTGCTGCCGTGGGTGAGAGATTGCTGCCGTGCGTGAGAGACTGCTGCCGTGGGTGAGAGACTGCTGCCGTGCGTGAGAGATTGCTGCCGTGGGTGAGAGACTGCTGCCGTGGGTGAGAGACTGCTGCCGTGGGTGAGAGACTGCTGCCGTGGGTGAGAGACTGCTGCCGTGGGTGAGAGACTGCTGCCGTGGGTGAGAGATTGCTGCCGTGGGTGAGAGACTGCTGCCGTGGGTGAGAGATTGCTGCCGTGGGTGAGAGACTGCTGCCGTGCGTGAGAGACTGCTGCCGTGGGTGAGAGACTGCTGCCGTGGGTGAGAGATTGCTGCCGTGGGTGAGAGACTGCTGCCGTGGGTGAGAGACTGCTGCCGTGGGTGAGAGACTGCTGCCGTGGGTGAGAGATTGCTGCCGTGGGTGAGAGACTGCTGCCGTGCGTGAGAGACTGCTGCCGTGGGTGAGAGACTGCTGCCGTGGGTGAGAGATTGCTGCCGTGGGTGAGAGACTGCTGCCGTGCGTGAGAGACTGCTGCCGTGCGTGAGAGACTGCTGCCGTGCGTGAGAGACTGCTGCCGTGCGTGAGAGACTGCTGCCGTGGGTGAGAGACTGCTGCCGTGGGTGAGAGACTGCTGCCGTGGGTGAGAGACTGCTGCCGTGGGTGAGAGATTGCTGCCGTGGGTGAGAGATTGCTGCCGTGGGTGAGAGACTGCTGCCGTGGGTGAGAGACTGCTGCCGGGGATGAGAGACTGCTGCCGGGGGTGAGAGACTGCTGCCGTGGGTGAGAGACTGCTGCCGTGGGTGAGAGACTGCTGCCGTGGGTGAGAGACTGCTGCCGTGGGTGAGAGATTGCTGCCGGGGGTGAGAGACTGCTGCCGGGGGTGAGAGACTGCTGCCGGGGGTGAGAGACTGCTGCCGTGGGTGAGAGATTGCTGCCGTGGGTGAGAGATTGCTGCCGTGGGTGAGAGATTGCTGCCGTGGGTGAGAGACTGCTGCCGGGGGTGAGAGACTGCTGCCGGGGGTGAGAGATTGCTGCCGTGGGTGAGAGACTGCTGCCGGGGGTGAGAGACTGCTGCCGTGGGTGAGAGATTGCTGCCGTGGATGCAGAGCTCTCGTTGTTTAGGACTTTGATGAACACTTTTATGTTAGCGATTAAAGACTTTTCTCTAAATGAAATGAAAACTTTTCTGGATTATAGAGCAGATTAAGACACAAAAGGTTTTTAATCTTAAACGCCAAATATTTATATATATCTATGTTATAAATGTTGATATTCTTGCTCTGTCAGCTAAAGGTAGTTTGCCGTTAATCGATTACTAAATTAGTTTATAATTATTTCAATAATCATTAATCTGATGAATAATTTTTAAAATGGCTCCTGCAGCAGGAGAGTCTGGAGGAACCAGGAACACATTGTTGATCCGGTTTCCCCGGCAACCGTTCAAATCCTCTTTACTGTTTCCTGCAGAAATAGACTAAACAGATTTATTTGTCTTTTTGTGTAAAACAAAAATAAAATTCTTTCTGGACAATTTCATTTTTTTAAAGTGCAACTTTAAAAAATATATCAAAATAGTAACATAAACATGCGACTGTAACTTTCCAGTTGTAACATTTGTCTTTGTGCCTGCAGCCTTTGCTTGGTCCCGGTAACGCTGACCTTATCCAACTGCTCATTGGCTCAAATAGATGTCATCATAGATCTGCAACACAGAAGCAGCAGGTAGGTTTCATCCCAGCTTTGCTTACAACCAATCTACAGCTTTTATGTCTATCTAATAAACAGCCGCATGTTTCCATAGGAACCAGTTTACTGGTAAACGATGCAGGATTTATATTTATTTACATAAGTTTTAATCTGTTGATCTTCTTTGGTCTGTGATTTAAAGAGGAGCAGTGAAGAATTGCTACCTGGATCCTAGAAACGCTCCGTGGATCCTAGAAACGCTCCGTGGATCCTAAAAACGCTCCGCGGATCCTAGAAACGCTCCCTGGATCCTAGAAACGCTCCCTGGATCCTAGAAACGCTCCGTGGATCCTAGAAACGCTCCGTGGATCCTAGAAACGCTCCGCGGATCCTAGAAACGCTCCCTGGATCCTAGAAACGCTCCCTGGATCCTAGAAATGCTCCGTGGATCCTAGAAACGCTCCCTGGATCCTAGAAACGCTCCGCGGATCCTAGAAACGCTCCGTGGATCCTAGAAACGCTCCGTGGATCCTAAAAACGCTCCGCGGATCCTAGAAACGCTCCCTGGATCCTAGAAACGCTCCCTGGATCCTAGAAATGCTCCGTGGATCCTAGAAACGCTCCCTGGATCCTAGAAACGCTCCGCGGATCCTAGAAACGCTCCGTGGATCCTAGAAACGCTCCGTGGATCCTAGAAACGCTCCGCGGATCCTAGAAACGCTCCCTGGATCCTAGAAACGCTCCATGGATCCTAGAAACGCTCCGCGGATCCTAGAAACGCTCCGTGGATCCTAGAAACGCTCCGTGGATCCTAGAAACGCTCCCTGGATCCTAGAAACGCTCCGTGGATCCTAGAAACGCTCCGCGGATCCTAGAATCGCTCTCTGGATCCTAGAAACGCTCCGTGGATCCTAGAAACGCTCCGTGGATCCTAGAAACGCTCCCTGGATCCTAGAAACGCTCCCTGGATCCTAGAAACGCTCCGTGGATCCTAGAAACGCTCCCTGGATCCTAGAAACGCTCCGTGGATCCTAGAAACGCTCCCTGGATCCTAGAAACGCTCCGCGGATCCTAGAAACGCTCCCTGGATCCTAGAAACGCTCCGTGGATCCTAGAATCGCTCTCTGGATCCTAGAAACGCTCCCTGGATCCTAGAATCGCTCTCTGGATCCTAGAAACGCTCCCTGGATCCTAGAAACGCTCCGCGGATCCTAGAAACGCTCCCTGGATCCTAGAAATGCTCCGCGGATCCTAGAAACGCTCCCTGGATCCTAGAAACGCTCAGTGGATCCTAGAAACGCTCCCTGGATCCTAGAAACGCTCCCTGGATCCTAGAAACGCTCCGTGGATGCTAGAAACGCTCCGCGGATCCTAGAAACACTCCCTGGATCCTAGAAACGCTCCGCAGATCCTAGAAACGCTCCGCGGATCCTAGAATCGCTCCCTGGATCCTAGAAACGCTCCGCGGATCCTAGAAACGCTCCCTGGATCCTAGAAACGCTCCGTGGATCCTAGAAACGCTCCCTGTATCCTAGAAACGCTCCGTGGATCCTAGAAACGCTCCCTGGATCCTAGAAACGCTCCGCGGATCCTAGAAACGCTCCGCGTATCCTAGAAACGCTCCGCGTATCCTAGAAACGCTCCGCGGATCCTAGAAACGCTCCGCGGATCCTAGAAACGCTCCGTGGATCCTAGAAACGCTCCCTGGATCCTAGAAACGCTCCGTGGATCCTAGAAACGCTCCGTGGATCCTAGAAACGCTCCGCGGATCCTAGAAACGCTCCGCGGATCCTAGAAACGCTCCGCGGATCCTAGAAACGCTCCGCGGATCCTAGAATCGCTCCCTGGATCCTAGAAACGCTCCGCGGATCCTAGAAACGCTCCGCGGATCCTAGAATCGCTCCCTGGATCCTAGAAACGCTCCCTGGATCCTAGAAACGCTCCCTGGATCCTAGAAACGCTCCCTGGATCCTAGAAACGCTCCGTGGATCCTAGAAACGCTCCCTGGATCCTAGAAACGCTCCGTGGATCCTAGAAACGCTCCCTGGATCCTAGAAACGCTCCGCGGATCCTAGAAACGCTCCGCGTATCCTAGAAACGCTCCGCGGATCCTAGAAACGCTCCGCGGATCCTAGAAACGCTCCGCGGATCCTAGAAACGCTCCGCGGATCCTAGAATCGCTCCCTGGATCCTAGAAACGCTCCCTGGATCCTAGAAACGCTCCCTGGATCCTAGAAACGCTCCGTGGATCCTAGAAACGCTCCGTGGATCCTAGAAACGCTCCCTGGATCCTAGAAACGCTCCCTGGATCCTAGAAACGCTCCGTGGATCCTAGAAACGTTCCCTGGATCCTAGAATCGCTCCCTGGATCCTAGAATCGCTCCCTGGATCCTAGAAACGCTCCGCGGATCCTAGAAACGCTCCGCGGATCCTAGAAACGCTCCCTGGATCCTAGAAACGCTCCGCGGATCCTAGAAACGCTCCGCGGATCCTAGAAACGCTCCGCGGATCCTAGAAACGCTCCGCGGATCCTAGAAACGCTCCCTGGATCCTAGAAACGCTCCGCGGATCCTAGAAACGCTCCCTGGATCCTAGAAACGCTCCGCGGATCCTAGAAACGCTCCGCGGATCCTAGAAACGCTCCCTGGATCCTAGAAACGCTCCGCGGATCCTAGAAACGCTCCCTGGATCCTAGAAACGCACCGTGGATCCTAGAATCGCTCTCTGGATCCTAGAAACGCTCCCTGGATCCTAGAATCGCTCTCTGGATCCTAGAAACGCTCCCTGGATCCTAGAAACGCTCCGCGGATCCTAGAAACGCTCCCTGGATCCTAGAAACGCTCCGCGGATCCTAGAAACGCTCCGTGGATCCTAGAAACGCTCCCTGGATCCTAGAAACGCTCCGCGGATCCTAGAAACGCTCCGCGGATCCTAGAAACGCTCCGCGGATCCTAGAAACGCTCCGCGGATCCTAGAAACGCTCCCTGGATCCTAGAAACGCTCCGTGGATCCTAGAAACGTTCCCTGGATCCTAGAATCGCTCCCTGGATCCTAGAATCGCTCCCTGGATCCTAGAAACGCTCCGCGGATCCTAGAAACGCTCCGCGGATCCTAGAAACGCTCCCTGGATCCTAGAAACGCTCCGCGGATCCTAGAAACGCTCCGCGGATCCTAGAAACGCTCCGCGGATCCTAGAAACGCTCCCTGGATCCTAGAAACGCTCCGCGGATCCTAGAACGCTCCGCGGATCCTAGAAACGCTCCCTGGATCCTAGAAACGCTCCGCGGATCCTAGAAACGCTCCGCGGATCCTAGAAACGCTCCCTGGATCCTAGAAACGCTCCGTGGATCCTAGAAACGCTCCGCGGATCCTAGAAACGCTCCGCGGATCCTAGAAACGCTCCGCGGATCCTAGAATCGCTCCCTGGATCCTAGATACGCTCCGCGGATCCTAGAAACGCTCCCTGGATCCTAGAAACGCTCCGTGGATCCTAGAAACGCTCCGTGGATCCTAGAAACGCTCCCTGGATCGTGGAAACGCTCCGTGGATCCTAGAAACGCTCCGTGGATCCTAGAAACGCTCCCTGGATCCTAGAAACGCTCCGTGGATCCTAGAAACGCTCCGCGGATCCTAGAAACGCTCCGCGGATCCTAGAAACGCTCCCTGGATCCTAGAAACGCTCCGCGGATCCTAGAAACGCTCCGTGGATCCTAGAAACGCTCCCTGGATCCTAGAAACGCTCCGTGGATCCTAGAAACGCTCCGTGGATCCTAGAAACGCTCCGTGGATCCTAGAAACGCTCCGCGGATCCTAGAAACGCTCCCTGGATCCTAGAAACGCTCCGCGGATCCTAGAAACGCTCCCTGGATCCTAGAAACGCTCCGCGGATCCTAGAAACGCTCCGCGGATCCTAGAAACGCTCCGCGGATCCTAGAAACGCTCCGCGGATCCTAGAAACGCTCCCTGGATCCTAGAAACGCTCCCTGGATCCTAGAAACGCTTCGCGGATCCTAGAAACGCTCCGCGGATCCTAGAAACGCTCCGCGGATCCAAGAAACGCTCCGTGGATCCTAGAAACGCTCCCTGGATCCTAGAAACGCTCCGTGGATCCTAGAAACGCTCCCTGGATCCTAGAAACGCTCCGCGGATCCTAGAAA
This sequence comes from Cyprinodon tularosa, assembly GCF_016077235.1. Classification (NCBI taxonomy): domain Eukaryota; kingdom Metazoa; phylum Chordata; class Actinopteri; order Cyprinodontiformes; family Cyprinodontidae; genus Cyprinodon; species Cyprinodon tularosa. The sequence goes on from NW_024039699.1 coordinate 182,717, forward strand.
CGCTCCGCGGATGCTAGAAACGCTCCGCGGATCCTAGAAACGCTCCGCGGATGCTAGAAACGCTCCGTGGATCCTAGAAACGCTCCGCGGATCCTAGAAACGCTCCGCGGATCCAAGAAACGCTCCGTGGATCCTAGAAACGCTCCCTGGATCCTAGAAACGCTCCGTGGATCCTAGAAACGCTCCGTGGATCCTAGAAACGCTCCCTGGATCCTAGAAACGCTCCGTGGATCCTAGAAACGCTCCCTGGATCCTAGAAACGCTCCGTGGATCCTAGAAACGCTCCCTGGATCCTAGAAACGCTCCGTGGATCCTAGAAACGCTCCGTGGATCCTAGAAACGCTCCCTGGATCCTAGAAACGCTCCGCGGATCCTAGAAACGCTCCCTGGATCCTAGAAACGCTCCGTGGATCCTAGAAACGCTCCCTGGATCGTGGAAACGCTCCGTGGATCCTAGAAACGCTCCGCGGATCCTAGAAACGCTCCCTGGATCCTAGAAACGCTCCGTGGATCCTAGAAACGCTCCCTGGATCGTGGAAACGCTCCGTGGATCCTAGAAACGCTCCCTGGATCCTAGAAACGCTCCGTGGATCCTAGAAACGCTCCGTGGATCCTAGAAACGCTCCCTGGATCCTAGAAACGCTCCGCGGATCCTAGAAACGCTCCGTGGATCCTAGAAACGCTCCGTGGATCCTAGAAACGCTCCGCGGATCCTAGAAACGCTCCCTGGATCCTAGAAACGCTCCGCGGATCCTAGAAACGCTCCCTGGATCCTAGAAACGCTCCGCGGATCCTAGAAACGCTCCGCGGATCCTAGAAACGCTCCGCGGATCCTAGAAACGCTCCGCGGATCCTAGAAACGCTCCGCGGATCCTAGAAACGCTCCGCGGATCCTAGAAACGCTCCGCGGATCCTAGAAACGCTCCCTGGATCCTAGAAACGCTTCGCGGATCCTAGAAACGCTCCGCGGATCCTAGAAACGCTCCGCGGATCCTAGAAACGCTCCGCGGATCCAAGAAACGCTCCGTGGATCCTAGAAACGCTCCCTGGATCCTAGAAACGCTCCGTGGATCCTAGAAACGCTCCCTGGATCCTAGAAACGCTCCGCGGATCCTAGAAACGCTCCGCGGATCCTGTGAACAGCTAATCTAGATTTAGTTCCTGCTAAGGATGCTAGCGTATCCACGGGTAGCCCTCCTCAGCTGATCGGAGCAAAGTCGCGTTTTTTAGGCGTTGCGTAGAAAAAAGAACTAGAAGCTAACAGAACCTTTAAGGCTGCAGACTGGGAGCAGCCAGACGGACGCAGGTTTTATTCTCTGGTGAAATAAGCGAGAAATTTAACGTAAACTTTTCTCAGTAAAGACAGAGGATCAATTTAGGCACAAAGAAAATAGAAATAGTTCAAACAGACTTGGTGTCGATACTGAGACGCAGGATGTGAGGAGTCTGCAGACATGCTAGCTGTGAAGGTGGAGCTGATCTAGACCCCAAATCTACTGCAAGAACTGATCTAAGAATAATTTCTATAAAAATGTTTCCCTTCATCTGAGCAGATCAATAAGATGAGCTGCGACCAAATGATATAATGCAGTTAAAATAAGATCAAAGAGTTGTTTATGTTGATGAGCAGAAGCTCCTGGTTGTTCTCCCGCCTCACTGGCAGCGCTGGATGACTAATGGCGGCCGTTAGCGCCTCCATCCTCAGCGGTTTCTCTCCTTCATGTCTTCCAGCTCAGAGTCTCTGGAGGTCCACGCCTCCTTCGCCTGGGTGGGTCAGAACCAGTACAAGCTGCAGCTGGGGGGGCGGGAGGTGGTGAGCCTCACTCTGCAGGCCTGCTTCTTCCGCGCCGGCGTCTACAACCTGAACACGCCGCGGGTGTTCGCCAAGCCGGTGGAGCACGCCGCCATGTGTGAATCCAGCCAGCAGACGGCCAGTCCTGCTCTCATCATCATCAACAACAGCGCCTCCCCTGGGGGGACCCTGGGGGGCCACTGACCCCGCCGGGGCCGGCGCCACCTAAAGGAATCCCATCCAGGCCCGATGCTGAGTTGGCCGAAGACTGGAAGCCATCTTTGTTCTGCAGACGGACTAATAATTATTTATTTCTAATATCAGACTGATGTTAAATAAAGGAAATGATGCAGGCAGCGCTCGATTCGTTAGAACTGGAATCCATGTTTCTGGCGTTTATATATAATTAACCATTATTATAATATCTGATTATTTAGTTTCATCATTAAACCACCTGATTAAAGTTGCCTTTCTCTAAACTGAACAATTCTTCACGCCTCTTTGTGAAATGTTCCACTTTACATCCAGAGCAGATCCTGACTGATTAGGGTGATGGCAGGAGGCCATCCGGCTGGAAACGCGTCAGAAATGATGTAAATAAGAAGCTGCTCAGGTTCTGATCGGACCTTCAGCAGGAAAAGGTGCCGAGCTGAAAGGTTTCTGACGCCACACAGGTGAGACCAGCTGAACGCCGGCCTCATGCTGGGGGGGGGGGCTAGACTCCCAGGATGCATCTGATCTCTCTGGCTCCATTTTCCTCAGTGGTGACCTTTGACCTTTCTAAATGTAATCCTTAAGTTTTCTTTAAGATGTTTTAGTTTAGGCCTCAAGATGTGAAACTGCTGGATGATCTATGGACTTCATCATGAAGCCACCTGGTCACTGAATGTGCTCAGATGTTAGCATGTCGCTAACGGGTTTAATGGCTTCAGACTGAGGAAAAATGAACTGCTCCAAACGTTTAAACAGGAATGTTCTGACTGAGCTGGAAAAGTTTAACATTTAACAAACTAGGAGGAATAAATCTCAGCGCAGTTAGAGAGCAGCTGGTGCTGCTAATCTTTGAAAACTTTAGAAAAATGAACGTAGATATAAACAAAATAAATCCCCTAAAAATGAATAAATCCACTGCTTCCATTTACAGATTGACTTTAATGAACATTTACAGCAGAATAAAGTAGACATGATAGAAAACAGACACAGAGTCACAGACGGAGTCCATGGAGCTCAGAGCAGCCGATCAACATCTGCTGGAGCAGAACCAACCAAGGCGTCGCTCAGCAGATTGAATCCCTTTTTGGCCTGAAAAGGCTCCCGTAGAGCAGCGTTTGTGGATCAGTCGTCCCGCTGCTCCGGAATGGCCTCGTACCGTGGCGGCTGTCGGTACAGACAGTAGTGCTGAGTCATGAAGACGACGTCGAACGCCACGGAGAAAAGGCCCAGACCAAACTTGGTGGGGTCACCGAACACCAGCTGCCACTCATCTGGAGAGAAACACCAGAAGAAAGAAGCTCAGAAGCTCCTCCTACATTTAACCTGGAGGTTAGGCAGACAAAAGCATCAGCGGGTGTGGGGGACTCTAGTGGACTCTAGTGGACTTCCACAGACCTCCCAGAGGCTGGAGCCGGGGTCAGAGCCATTAGATCGGGGAGTTAAACGCAGACCCTCCAGTATCGCTAGTTTCACACCAGACCGCAGAGCTACGCTAGCAGCAGGCCTGCGCTGCTATGAGGTCATATTGAGGTCAGGTGTGTTAAAGGCCCTGGAGGGTCTGAGTCCAAACCAGTCCAGCTCTGCTGGTTCTGTGGGTCAAACTTCCGAAAGTCTCCCAGACTGAGCAGCTCCTCCTCTCCACTCTATCTCCTCTATTTCTCTATGAAAAGTTTTCCTTCATGCATCTGAATGTTTCAGAAGGTCAGCTGATGCTCCTAATGGCTGCAGGGGAACAGCATCAGAGGAAGCGGTAGGAAGACGGCTGGTCCTCCGGCACCATGAGCAGAGGACAGCAGTGATGTTTTTTACCGTTGTTGTAGGACTGAGCGATCATCTGCAGAATGCTGAAGACGCCACCGGTGAAGTCCAGCAGGACGTTCCCGATGCTCCAGCCCTCCGTGCTTTTCCTCCGGTAGTTCATGTACGCCTGGAATCAGACAGCATAGCATCAGCTAGCCTGTAGGACGCCACCGCATTCGGTCCGCCTTTAGCTCACCTGCGGCACGTATTTGATGAGGGTGACGGCGAGCTTAATGTAGGAGAAGTAGTACAGGTACTGCAACCAGGTGATCTTCTGGGCGACGGCCACAAAAAGGCTGATCAGAGCAAAGGTCCAACCAATCAGCAGCAGACACCTGGCCGTCCACGACACTGTCTGACCCCCCCTCTGAAAGAAGGGAACAGAGCTCCGTAAGGACATGTTCTCCCTCTGCCGGATCAACGCCTCCCTCTGGTGGCGTACCTCGTACACAGCGGCCTGGCTGACGTAGATCGCACAGAGGAGGAGGGCGTGCAGGCTGAAGAAGACGTCGTTGGCGCTGACCGGGTTGATCCCGTTGGGGTTTTTCTGAAGGAACTCCTCCTGCAGAGAAACACAGAAGATCAACGCAGACGGGACTCGTTTATCGCCGTTCCCGCTCCGCATCGCAGTCCGCCGTCTGATCCGTGAATTTACCTTGATGTAAGGAATCCAGAAGAGGCCGACGTTGAACACGCTGTAGGCGAAGAAGCCCGTTAGGTTGAGAGCCAGGAAGTCAAAGTTCAGACCTACGACACTAAAGAGAAGCCCAGGTTAAAACCTTCGGTTTTATTGATGCAGGCTCCGCCCCCTTTTACACGTCGGCTGCTAAACGGGTAAAGATCAACACATTAGGCTAACTTCAGGTTAAGCTCATTAATTACATGGATTCAACTTTTATTGATGATTAAAGCTGCAGATGATGGAAACCCAGAATCCTGAAAAACTCAGAATATGTTCAGAGAAAGTTGAGTGGAAGGAAAAAGTTTGCAGAAAAAATGAGCAACTGCAACTTTAAGAGGTTTGTGAAGAAAAAAAAGTCTATCTAAGAAGCTTTGAAAGGAAAGGAGCGAGGCTAGAGTTAGAGCATCTAGATCCGGTAGAGCAGAGCTATCCTGATCCGATCCGGGACTGAGGAGAACCAGAACCACTGCTCCATCAGGAGACCTGCTGGACTTCAGAGAGAAGAAATGAGACCGCATTCATCCAAACCTCAGGTCACGACCTCAGGGGTCACGACCTCAGCTCCGCCAACCGAAGCTTCTAGAACAGCAGAGAAGGAAACCAAGCGGTCCGGTGAATCAGTGATGAGGTCCAGGTGGGTAGACATTACCTTTTTCTCCTCCAGTTCTCCAAGGCCTGCGGGTAGAAGGACACGGACCACGCCACGAAGTAAACCCACCCGATCACCTGGGCGACCACGGACAGAACCCGGCTGTGGATCACTATGAACCGGATCCTGGTGGACGGGCTGCAGAGAGAGAGAGAGAGAGAGATCTAACGTCAGTCACTGATCCTGGCTCCATCTGGATATTTCTGTTGCCATGGAGATGAACTGCTGAAAGTCGCATCAGTGACGCCGTTTCTATCAGAGGAAAGGAAGCCGACCTCCTGGATGATCATGAACTAGAAGTTCCACCACGACTCTGATCTGTTTAATATTCTATAGTTATGCCTTTTCTAGACGCTCCGGTCATGTTCGCTTCCATCGGACCCCAGAAGAACAAAGACGCTTGATTCGCCACCATCAATGACGCCATCTTTGATTTACTAAACTTAGACAACTATTATGCTCATTTTGTACACAGAGAATAGAACATGTAAATAAAATGACGTTTTGTTTTGTACAACTTTCATGACATTTCCATTACTTAAAGTGCAGCAGTGATCAAATGTAGAATAGAACAGAATAGAATAGAATAGAATAGAATAGAATAGAATAGAATAGAATAGGGAAATTCTGGTGTTTACAGCGGCAACAAGATTATAGAGAAAAATTATCACACAAAATGTGGTGAAGTGAAAAGTTAAAAGATTAATAATAAAATCCTGTCAACAGCGCAGGAGAAAAAAACATTAAAGCGTTGATATAGAAGCGCAGAGGATTAATTTATTTATGGAGCAAAACAGAAAAATAAAGTGAAATAAAGGATAAACTGATCACCTGTTCAGCTCTGTGTTGTTGGTGGACAGGAAGGTGGTCACCTGACCAGCATGGCGACCAATCACCGTAAAGTTGACTGAGGTGGTCTTCTCTGGAAGCAACACCTGAAAGAAAACAGGAAAGAAGGAATCACTGGAAAATAAGCTGCTGCTTTAGAACCCAGCAGGTCATCTGGAGCGCGACGACATCTGAGACTGTGGAGCATGCTAACCCGTGGAGCATGCTAACCCGTGGAGCATGCTAACCCGTGGAGTATGCTAACCCGTGGAGCATGCTAACCCGTGGAGTATGCTAACCCGTGGGGCATGCTAACCCGTGGAGTATGCTAACCCGTGGGAGCATGCTAACCCGTGGAGTATGCTAACCCGTGGGAGCATGCTAACCCGTGGAGTATGCTAACCCGTGGAGCATGCTAACCCGTGGAGTATGCTAACCCGTGGGGCATGCTAACCCGTGGGGCATGCTAACCCGTGGAGTATGCTAACCCGTGGGAGCATGCTAACCCGTGGAGTATGCTAACCCGTGGGAGCATGCTAACCCGTGGGAGCATGCTAACCCGTGGGAGCATGCTAACCCGTGGAGCATGCTAACCCGTGGAGCATGCTAACCCGTGGAGTATGCTAACCCGTGGAGCATGCTAACCCGTGGAGTATGCTAACCCGTGGGGCATGCTAACCCGTGGAGTATGCTAACCCGTGGGAGCATGCTAACCCGTGGAGTATGCTAACCCGTGGGAGCATGCTAACCCGTGGAGTATGCTAACCTGTGGGAGCATGCTAACCCGTGGAGTATGCTAACCTGTGGGAGCATGCTAACCCGTGGAGTATGCTAACCCGTGGGAGCATGCTAACCCGTGGAGTATGCTAACCCGTGGGGCATGCTAACCCGTGGAGTATGCTAACCCGTGGGGCATGCTAACCCGTGGGGCATGCTAACCCGTGGGGCATGCTAACCTGTGGGAGCATGCTAACCCGTGGAGCATGCTAACCCGTGGAGCATGCTAACCCGTGGAGCATGCTAACCCGTGGAGCATGCTAACCCGTGGAGTATGCTAACCCGTGGAGCATGCTAACCCGTGGAGTATGCTAACCCGTGGGGCATGCTAACCCGTGGAGTATGCTAACCCGTGGAGTATGCTAACCCGTGGGAGCATGCTAACCCGTGGAGTATGCTAACCCGTGGAGCATGCTAACCCGTGGAGCATGCTAACCCGTGGGGCATGCTAACCCGTGGAGTATGCTAACCCGTGGGAGCATGCTAACCCGTGGAGTATGCTAACCCGTGGAGCATGCTAACCCGTGGAGTATGCTAACCCGTGGGGCATGCTAACCCGTGGAGTATGCTAACCCGTGGGAGCATGCTAACCCGTGGAGTATGCTAACCCGTGGGAGCATGCTAACCCGTGGGGCATGCTAACCTGTGGGAGCATGCTAACCCGTGGAGCATGCTAACCCGTGGAGTATGCTAACCCGTGGAGCATGCTAACCCGTGGAGTATGCTAACCCGTGGGGCATGCTAACCCGTGGAGTATGCTAACCCGTGGGAGCATGCTAACCCGTGGAGTATGCTAACCCGTGGGAGCATGCTAACCCGTGGAGTATGCTAACCTGTGGGAGCATGCTAACCCGTGGAGTATGCTAACCTGTGGGAGCATGCTAACCCGTGGAGTATGCTAACCCGTGGGAGCATGCTAACCCGTGGAGTATGCTAACCCGTGGGGCATGCTAACCCGTGAGGCATGCTAACCCGTGGGAGCATGCTAACCCGTGGAGCATGCTAACCCGTGGAGCATGCTAACCCGTGGGGCATGCTAACCTGTGGAGCATGCTAACCTGTGGAGCATGCTAACCCGTGGAGCATGCTAACCTGTGGGAGCATGCTAACCCGTGGAGTATGCTAACCAGTGGGAGCATGCTAACCCGTGGAGTATGCTAACCCGTGGGGCATGCTAACCCGTGAGGCATGCTAACCCGTGGGAGCATGCTAACCCGTGGAGCATGCTAACCCGTGGAGCATGCTAACCCGTGGAGCATGCTAACTTGGGGTCAGAATGCGGTTCGGTTTGTTCTTTCAGGTCTAGATCCTCTCTGGAGCGTCCTGATAATTGAACATCGTTTAGGCATCATGTTAGCCTCACCTGTTCAGGCAGAGCGACGATGGATGAATAGTTCTCCTTGGAGCTGTAGGTCACGTTCAGGTGGATCAGCGTGGAGCGACTGACGGCCGAACTGAGGAAATAAGCAGCATGTTTAGAAATGGACGCCTCTGTTGAAGCAGGACTCGTTCTAGTTTTACTGCTTTGCTTCAGTGTTGGATTAAAATCACCCGTTTCTGAGCAACCAGAGCATGTTAGCATCTGCAGGTTTATTAACCCCCCCCCCCCAACCTTAGCAGCAGCAGCTAACACTGAACCTTTATCTGAACCAGAGCAGACTTTGACAGGAAGCTAAGATTCCTCCTGTAGGACGTTCTGCTGGTTTCACACCTGCAGACTCTCCTGACCTTTGACCTCTGAGCTCAAATATAGAATATATAAAACTGCACTGAAGCATAAAGAAGGCAAACAGATGTTGATGGATCTGCAGCTTAGAATAAAACCTCTTTATTGTTTACCTGGTGGTAACCATGACGACCGCAGAAGAGCTTTCCTCCAGTGTAACAGCATCCGGTGCATTTAGAGACACGCCGCACTCTGCAGAACAATCCAGAGGAAAAAAAAGATGTTGAAGTATTTCCTAACCAAACAAACGGAAACAGGACTCCTGATCCTGAGCTTCACCATCATTTCATCTTCTTCACACGTTTCTGCACCAGAGAACCTTTTTGATCCTGATCCAGAGTTTAGGTTTAACTTTAGATCAGGAGTTCATTCGACCAGAACCCAGAGAAATAAAAACTACAGGAGTACTACTGGAGTACTACTGAGGAAGTATTTAGAGAAGGACCAGCTGCACCTGCTGCCAGCTACAAAAACCCTCTGACAGAATCAGAAATAAAACATCCTGATTGGTTGAAGCCCGGCTGAGGGGCCCCCGGAGTCCGGCTGAGGGGCCCCTAGTGAGGCTAGTCTAGAGGGGAGGAACTCACCAGAGAGCTGGATCAGCAGCATCAGGGGCAGGAAGTCCTCCAGCATCTTCTTCAGCAGAGGGAGGGCAGCCATGTCTGCCCAGAAGAACCTAAAGCTGACAGAGACCAGGATCAAACATGGCCGACAGACACAAGCTCCTCCTACAGGCCAATGAGCCAATCAGGAGCTGGGAGTTTCCCGGCACCATGCAGCGTGGGAAAGCAGCTCCTGGCAGAATGGAGCCAGTTCCTGGTTCAGCCTGTTTGAGGGCCTGACGGCTGGAGGCGGGGCTTCCAGTGGCGAAGGCGGGGCTTCCAGTGGCGAAGGCGTAGCCGTTACCTTCGGCCTGCTGCTCCTCATGTTTTCCTCTTTTAGGTTAGAAATGGACCAGAGATTGAAGCCTGACTGATTCACCCTGACTGGAGCTTCCAGGACCCCCAGTTACCCCTGATGGCGCCGGATACTGGTCCCACTCTGGGTCAGAATCTCTGACACGTCTGAGGTCCCGCCCATCTGCTGCCAGCCGCCATCTTTCCCCGCCCACAGCAGACCTATGGGTGGAGCTTCTCCCCCAGAACCCTGATCTCCACCAGGATTGGCCTCCTGGTGCTGCGGTGATCATAGAGCACCGCAGCACCAGGAGGAGCAGAAGGAGGAAAAGGAGGAGGAGGAGCAGCAGGAGGAAGGGGGGCAGGAGGAGGAGCAGGAGGAAGGAGGGCAGGAGGAGGAGCAGGAGGAGGAGCAGGAGGAGGAGCAGGAGGAAGGGGGGCAGGAGGAGGAGCAGGAGGAAGGAGGGCAGGAGGAGGAAAAGGAGGAGCAGAAGGAGGAAAAGGAGGAGGAGGAGCAGCAGGAGGAAGGGGGGCAGGAGGAGGAGCAGGAGGAAGGAGGGCAGGAGGAGGAGCAGGAGGAGGAGGAGCAGCAGGAGGAGCAGAAGGAGGAAAAGGAGGAGGAGGAGCAGCAGGAGGAAGGGGGGCAGGAGGAGGAGCAGGAGGAAGGAGGGCAGGAGGAGGAAAAGGAGGAGCAGAAGGAGGAAAAGGAGGAGGAGGAGCAGCAGGAGGAAGGGGGGCAGGAGGAGGAGCAGGAGGAGGAGGAGCAGCAGGAGGAGCAGAAGGAGGAAAAGGAGGAGGAGGAGCAGCAGGAGGAAGGGGGGCAGGAGGAGGAGCAGGAGGAAGGAGGGCAGGAGGAGGAAAAGGAGGAGGAGCAGGAGGAGGAGGAGCAGCAGGAGGAGCAGAAGGAGGAAAAGGAGGAGGAGGAGCAGCAGGAGGAAGGGGGGCAGGAGGAGGAGCAGGAGGAAGGAGGGCAGGAGGAGGAGCAGGAGGAGGAGGAGCAGCAGGAGGAGCAGAAGGAGGAAAAGGAGGAGGAGGAGCAGCAGGAGGAAGGGGGGCAGGAGGAGGAGCAGGAGGAAGGAGGGCAGGAGGAGGAGCAGGAGGAAGGGGGGCAGGAGGAGGAGCAGGAGGAAGGAGGGCAGGAGGAGGAAAAGGAGGAGGAGCAGGAGGAGGAGGAGCAGCAGGAGGAGCAGAAGGAGGAAAAGGAGGAGGAGGAGCAGCAGGAGGAAGGGGGGCAGGAGGAGGAGCAGGAGGAAGGAGGGCAGGAGGAGGAGCAGGAGGAGCAGAAGGAGGAAAAGGAGGAGGAGGAGCAGCAGGAGGAAGGGGGGCAGGAGGAGCAGCAGGAGGAAGGGGGGCAGGAGGAGGAGCAGGAGGAAGGGGGGCAGGAGGAGGAGCAGGAGGAAGGAGGGCAGGAGGAGGAGCAGGAGGAGCAGAAGGAGGAAAAGGAGGAGGAGGAGCAGCAGGAGGAAGGGGGGCAGGAGGAGCAGCAGGAGGAAGGGGGGCAGGAGGAGCAGCAGGAGGAAGGAGGGCAGGAGGAGGAGCAGGAGGAAGGAGGGCAGGAGGAGCAGCAGGAGGAGCAGAAGGAGGAAAAGGAGGAGGAGCAGGAGGAGGAGGAGCAGCAGGAGGAGCAGAAGGAGGAAAAGGAGGAGGAGGAGCAGCAGGAGGAAGGGGGGCAGGAGGAGGAGCAGGAGGAAGGAGGGCAGGAGGAGGAGCAGGAGGAGCAGAAGGAGGAAAAGGAGGAGGAGGAGCAGCAGGAGGAAGGGGGGCAGGAGGAGCAGCAGGAGGAAGGGGGGCAGGAGGAGCAGCAGGAGGAAGGAGGGCAGGAGGAGGAGCAGGAGGAAGGAGGGCAGGAGGAGGAGCAGGAGGAAGGAGGGCAGGAGGAGGAGCAGGAGGAGCAGAAGGAGGAAAAGGAGGAGGAGGAGCAGCAGGAGGAAGGGGGGCAGGAGGAGCAGCAGGAGGAAGGAGGGCAGGAGGAGGAGCAGGCAGTGATCTCAGAGTCTGGTTCCAACCAGAACTTTCTCAGACTCACTGATGGTCAGAAAGTTTCTGCTAATTAAATGATTTGTTGAAGTCTAGTTAAAGCGTTTCTATCTTCCTGTTCGTTAAACATCTGGAGCTTCTTCAGCTAAATAACAGATTATTAGTTTATAGCAGTTTGTTTTATAACCAGGAAGCTGAGAAAACAGTTTGTTCTGAGCGTCTCAGAGGATCATGGCTCCTGGTTCAAATGTTTTCTCGTTAAACAGAATCAGCCTGCAGAGCTTCTACACATCTAGAAATTCTGTTTCTAGCATCATTATATTAGTAAAGAGGTTTATAGATCTTTTTTAACAGAGAGAAGCAGGAAGAGCTGCAGATTTAAAGGGGAAACAGATTTACTGGGAAATGATAAAATATATCAGCAAGTTTAGCAGAAAATCAAACTGCTTTGCTTAATTTAAAATGCAGCTTATTTTCTGGATGGAATAGAAACTGTTCTTCCAGGGATGCTTGATTTATCAATTTTGGCATCAGAATCAGCTGTTATTCGTTATACATTCATGTTTTTGGGCCTTATATATAAATATAAAGCACTAAAAGTCACACTCTGACATCTATAAATATAAATATCAGTGTTTTATAGTTCTATCCTGTTTTCAACAATAGGAAATCATTCAATAAATAGATGTTTGAGCTCATTTTAGGAAAATTAGCCCAATCGAAGTGGACTGTAGTTCCAGGTGTCCCCGCCAGGTGTCCTCGTCAGGTGTCCCCGCCGGGTGTCCCCATTCATCAGGTTTCATCACAGAGTTCCTCCCCTGCGGTGATGGAAGCCTGGAAACCGGCGGTAAAGCAGGCGGGTGGGGGGGACACCATCAGCGGGTCAGTGACGGTAGACCAGCACCCCCCCCCCCCCAATAAAAGAGACCCAGATCTGGTCATCCTAAATCACGTGATCGCAGCGCGTCCTTCTGCTTTCATCTAATCTAATCTGTCCACCAGAAGCGAGCAAAGACAAGAAGCTGAAAGTAAAGATCAACTAAAAAGAATAAAATCAGAAAAGAAGCTCAGAGTGAAAGAAAGTTTACCTCAGTTTACCTCCTCCCTCTACATCAGCTGACTGCTCCTCTTCTTACTCCTCCTCCTTCTTCTTCTTTTCTATCATGGCGGATCTCCAGCGACTTTAAGCTGCATACCGCCACCTACTGTTCATGAGTGTGTAGCAACATTGTTTTACATCTATTAAATTCTATTTTTTAATTTTGTATTCTGAAGATAAATAAATAATGCTTTCCTTAATCTATAAATATCTTTTATATTTCCTTTATTTCCCAATAATCCTTTAAGACTCCATTCTTGGCCTGTCCTTTCAACTCTTTTCAATTTCTTCCTTTCAGGTCCAGATGTTTTAAAGTTCATCAATACATGTTCTACATGTTCTATCTCTCCACATCCTTCACATTTATCATTATTTTTCCTCCCTATTAAGTATAAATTGTCATTTAAATAAGTATGACCTACTCTTAATCTGATCATTATTATTTCTTCCCTTCGGTTTCTCTCATTAATATTTCTATTTAATACTGACTTTTGTACTTTATATAACCTTCTTCCTTTTTTATCTTCATTCCACATTTTTTTCAGTTTCTTTCCTCTTAATAAATGATTTTCCTTCCCCTTTCCCTAAAGGAATTGTAATTGTTATTGCCTCCTCTAAAGCCCTTTTTGCTAATTCATTTCCTTTTACCCCTTCATGTGCTGGAACCCAACAAAACCAAATATCAATGCCACCCCTGTATAATCTAAATAAACTGTGCTGAATTTCTAATACTAAATCTTTCCTATTATTTCCTTCTCCCTGAATACTTTCTAAAACTGCGTTGGAATCCGTGCAGACCACCACCCTGTCTGCTCTGACCTCCTCCCCCCATTGGAAACTCAGTATATCTGCCACCATCTCTGCTGTGAAAACAGATAGTTGATCTGAAATTCTTTTAGAAATGTGTATTTTGAACTCTGGTACATATATTCCTATTCCCACACACCCTTTTAAATTCTTAGAACCATCAGAATATATTTTAAGGTCTCGTCTCGTCGTCTCCCGCTTTATCCGGAACCGGGTCGCGGGGGCAGCAGACTAAGCAGAGACTCCCAGACTTCCCTCTCCGCAGACACCTCCTCCAGCTCTGTTGGGGGAAGCCCTAGGCGCTCCCAGGCCAGCCGAGAGACATAGTCTCTCCAGCGTGTCCTGGGTCGTCCCCTGGGCCTCCTCCCAGTGGGACGTGCCTGGAACACCTCCCGAGGGAGGCGTCCAGGAGGCATCCGAAGAAGATATCCGAGCCACCTCAACTGACTCCTCTCGATGTGGAGGAGGACCGGCTCTACACTGAGCCTCTCCCGAATGACCGAGCTCCTCACCCCATCTCTAAGGGAGAGCCCAGCCACCCTGCGGAGGAAGCTCATTTCAGCCGCTTGTATCCGGGATCTCGTTCTTTCGGTCATGATCCAAATTTCATGACCATAGGTGAGGGTAGGAACGTAGACCGACCGGTAAATTGAGAGCTTTGCCTTTTCGCTCAGCTCTCTCTTCACCAGGACAGACCGGTGCAGCGTCCGCATTATTGCAGCAGCCGCACCGATCCGTCTATCGATCTCCCGCTCCATTCTTCCCTCACTCGTGAACAGGACCCCAAGATACTTGAACTCCTCCACTTGAGGCAAGGACTCTCCTCCAACCTGAAGGGGACAAGCCACCTTTTTCCGGTCGAGAACCATGGCCTCGGACTTGGAGGAGCTGATTCTCATCCCGGCCGCTTCACACTCGGCTGCGAACCGCCCCAGCGCACGCTGTAGGTCTTGGCAGGAGGGAGCCAGCAGAACTACGTCATCCGCAAAAAGCAGGGACGAGATCCGCTGGTCCCCGAACCAGACCCCCTCCGGTCCTTGGCTGCACCTAGAAATCCTGTCCATAAAAGTTATGAACAGGACCGGTGACAGAGGGCAGCCCTGTCTGAGTCCAACATGCACCGGGTATATATATTTTAAGGTAATTATAATATTTCTTCTTCTTCCTCCTCCTCCTCCTCCTCTTCTTCTGCCTTCCTTTCCCCTTCAGTGATGGTGAACCTTGTTGCCCCTGGTGGCGGCTTAGGGAAACGCAGAATAACCTGCAGGAAGGAAAGTGAGTCATTTTTCCTGCTGATAAGTTTTGCAAAGTTAAAAGTTTTTTCCTCGTTTTGTTGATGATTTGAAAAAGAAAAGATAAGCAAAGAAGAAATGTTTAGCAGATGTAGAATAATGGCGAAGAAAGTTCAGTTTTCAGCTGATAAATCAGAGGTGAAGTTTATTACCAGGAAAAGAAGTGAATATGATTTAGAATCAAACTCTATAATCAGTAAAATGCTTTGAAGTTAGATGAATGTGGCCTGATGACTGAATAAAGCTCCAGAAAGTTAAGGATAAAAAGCTGCAAACAGAGAGGAGTTCATCCTGGAGTTTGGATCAGCTCCTCTAGACCTAAAACCCACTCAGCCTGATATATTATCCAGCTGCTTTATAACAGGAAGTGGCAGAAATATTCAAGGAAGTGAGAATAACTGTTGGTTACAGAGTCGGCAACTAAAACCCAGCTGGGAGAAGGAGAGGCAGACCGTTTAGATGGGAGGAGGAGGAGCCGCTGGTCTCCTCCTCCTCTCTGTCCAGGGTGCACAAAGAGGAGGAGGAGACCAGCGGCTCCTCCTCCTCTCTGTCCAGGGTGGACAAAGAGTCTCCTCCTCCTCCTCCTCTTTGTGCACCCTGGACAGAGAGGAGGAGGAGCTGGTCTCCTCCTCCTCTCTGTCCAGGGTGCACAAAGAGGAGGAGGAGGAGGAGACCAGCGGCTCGTCCTCCTCTCTGTCCAGGGTGGACAAAGAGGAGGAGGAGGAGACCAGCGGCTCCTCCTCCTCTCTGTCCAGGGTGCACAAAGAGGAGGAGGAGGAGACCAGCGGCTCCTCCTCCTCTCTGTCCAGGGTGGACAAAGAGGAGGAGGAGGAGACCAGCGGCTCCTCCTCCTCTCTGTCCAGGGTGGACAAAGAGGTGTGCTTCTGTTGGTAAAATGATTTCTGATGGTCGGTGATGTTTACTGATGGGGGACCAATGAACAGACTTTGCGTATAGGTTACAGCTTTATTGTTCAGCATATGGATGGTTGCTATGGATACCAGCATTAATGAAAAGAAAAGGACAGACAAAAATAAAAAAAAAAAACAGTAAAGACAACAACTAAAATTTAACCAACATAGAAATAAATATATTCTACTGATTATTAGAAATTAAAAACATAATATAACAAAAATTAATGGAAGTTTGGCAGAAAAATGGGAATAAAAAAGGAAAGCATGGGGGGGTGCAACATTATAAACATGTAATCCAGATTAAAGTAAAGATGAATAAAGTGAATAAAGCGATAATCTTTTAATTAGGAGTTTTTCTCTCTGACTCCTCACCGCCAGGGGGCGCGGAAGCCCCGCCCAGCTGCCTGCAGATGAACCGGAAGCTGTTGGTTCTGTGGTCCAGTCCGTCATGGCGCAGCGGGGTCTGCAGATCCTCCTCCGTCCTTCCAGGTCGGTGAGCCGGTAGAGTTCTGCTGGAGTCCCGCTTCGGTTCTGCTTCTTCGGTTTCTCACCTTCTGGGTTTGTCTCTGCAGCCTCTTCCGGTGCCGCTTCCAGCCTCCGCTCCTCCCAGAGGTCCGCTCCTCCTTCCTCCACGGTACCGGAGCTCAGCTGGGCTCCAACCGGACCTCGGTGGTCCGCTGCGGGCGGCAGAAGTATGAGCGGCAGTACCCGGTGCTCCTGGTTCAGCCCGACGGCTCCACGGTCAGCATCCGGTACCCCGCGCCCCGAAGGATCCTGCTGGTGAGTGAGGAGGAGGAGGAGGAGGAGGAGGTGAAGGAGGAGGTGGTGGGCGGGGGTGGAGCTAGATGGGGGGCCAGGGGGGGCCATGGCCACCCTTAGCCAATCATTGCCCCCCCCCTACCATTTTTCCTCTCTAATGCAGACGGTGCAGCAGTAATTCTCTCAATATTCTAAACATGATATTTTTTGTGGTTAATTAAAAACATCGATATTCTAACATCAAAGATGGTGGATACAAAATTCCTGCTCTTTTCTTTTTGTGTTTTATGGCGTAAAGAGAAAATGATGCGTCTCTGCAGGTCATCTAGGAGTCTGCAGGGAAATCAAAGATAACAGTTTTGATAAAAACTTAGCAAATAATCAATTTATTCAGATATTAGTGCTTGTTAATATAATTTTATGCAGAATGTTTATTGACACCAGTAGGTAAGTAATGATAATGATGATTGATTTATGCTCCAGAACTCCAAACTGAGTTTTATCCACTTTATCTTTTATCTAGAAATTACGGATGTTTAAATAGATGCGTCTGTTTGTTAGCAAAGGCTGCAGGAAAGTAGAGTTTGTCTTTATTTAGAAAATATGGATGTTTGGCTCGTTAATGTTCCAGTTGGAACAGAGAATGACCCTGAGGTTCTGGTGGTTCTGATGGTGGTTCTGATGCTGGTTCTGCCGGTGGTTCTGACGGTGGTTCTGATGCTGGTTCTGATGCTGGTTCTGATGCTGGTTCTGATGCTGGTTCTGATGCTGGTTCTGACGGTGGTTCTGATGCTGGTTCTGATGCTGGTTCTGCCGGTGGTTCTGATGGTGGTTCTGACGCTGGTTCTGATGGTGGTTCTGCCGGTGGTTCTGATGGTGGTTCTGACGCTGGTTCTGATGCTGGTTCTGATGCTGGTTCTGATGGTGGTTCTGATGGTGGTTCTGATGCTGGTTCTGATGCTGGTTCTGCCGGTGGTTCTGATGGTGGTTCTGACGCTGGTTCTGATGGTGGTTCTGACGCTGGTTCTGATGGTGGTTCTGACGCTGGTTCTGATGCTGGTTCTGCCGGTGGTTCTGATGGTGGTTCTGACGCTGGTTCTGATGCTGGTTCTGATGCTGGTTCTGATGGTGGTTCTGATGCTGGTTCTGATGCTGGTTCTGCCGGTGGTTCTGACGGTGGTTCTGATGCTGGTTCTGATGCTGGTTCTGATGGTGGTTCTGATGCTGGTTCTGCCGGTGGTTCTGACGGTGGTTCTGATGGTGGTTCTGACGCTGGTTCTGATGGTGGTTCTGATGCTGGTTCTGATGGTGGTTCTGATGGTGGTTCTGATGCTGGTTCTGATGGTGGTTCTGCCGGTGGTTCTGACGGTGGTTCTGACGCTGGTTCTGATGGTGGTTCTGACGCTGGTTCTGATGGTGGTTCTGATGGTGGTTCTGACGCTGGTTCTGACGCTGGTTCTGATGCTGGTTCTGATGCTGGTTCTGATGCTGGTTCTGCCGGTGGTTCTGACGCTGGTTCTGACGCTGGTTCTGATGGTGGTTCTGACGCTGGTTCTGATGGTGGTTCTGATGGTGGTTCTGACGCTGGTTCTGATGGTGGTTCTGATGCTGGTTCTGATGGTGGTTCTGATGGTGGTTCTGATGGTGGTTCTGATGGTGGTTCTGATGGTGGTTCTGACGCTGGTTCTGATGGTGGTTCTGATGGTGGTTCTGATGGTGGTTCTGATGGTGGTTCTGATGCTGGTTCTGATGCTGGTTCTGATGGTGGTTCTGATGGTGGTTCTGATGGTGGTTCTGATGGTGGTTCTGATGGTGGTTCTGACGCTGGTTCTGATGGTGGTTCTGATGGTGGTTCTGACGCTGGTTCTGATGGTGGTTCTGATGCTGGTTCTGATGCTGGTTCTGATGGTGGTTCTGACGCTGGTTCTGATGGTGGTTCTGATGGTGGTTCTGACGCTGGTTCTGATGGTGGTTCTGATGCTGGTTCTGATGCTGGTTCTGATGGTGGTTCTGACGCTGGTTCTGATGGTGGTTCTGATGCTGGTTCTGACGCTGGTTCTGATGCTGGTTCTGATGCTGGTTCTGACGGTGGTTCTGACGGTGGTTCTGATGCTGGTTCTGACGCTGGTTCTGACGGTGGTTCTGACGGTGGTTCTGATGCTGGTTCTGATGGTGGTTCTGACGCTGGTTCTGATGGTGGTTCTGATGGTGGTTCTGATGCTGGTTCTGATGCTGGTTCTGATGCTGGTTCTGACGCTGGTTCTGACGCTGGTTCTGACGGTGGTTCTGACGGTGGTTCTGACGGTGGTTCTGATGCTGGTTCTGACGCTGGTTCTGACGGTGGTTCTGACGCTGGTTCTGACGGTGGTTCTGATGGTGGTTCTGATGCTGGTTCTGACGGTGGTTCTGATGCTGGTTCTGACGCTGGTTCTGACGGTGGTTCTGATGCTGGTTCTGACGGTGGTTCTGATGCTGGTTCTGACGGTGGTTCTGATGCTGGTTCTGATGCTGGTTCTGATGCTGGTTCTGACGGTGGTTCTGACGGTGGTTCTGACGCTGGTTCTGATGCTGGTTCTGATGCTGGTTCTGATGGTGGTTCTGACGGTGGTTCTGATGCTGGTTCTGACGCTGGTTCTGATGCTGGTTCTGATGCTGGTTCTGATGGTGGTTCTGATGGTGGTTCTGATGCTGGTTCTGATGCTGGTTCTGATGCTGGTTCTGACGCTGGTTCTGACGGTGGTTCTGACGGTGGTTCTGATGCTGGTTCTGACGCTGGTTCTGACGGTGGTTCTGACGCTGGTTCTGACGGTGGTTCTGATGGTGGTTCTGATGCTGGTTCTGACGGTGGTTCTGATGCTGGTTCTGACGCTGGTTCTGACGGTGGTTCTGATGCTGGTTCTGACGGTGGTTCTGACGGTGGTTCTGACGGTGGTTCTGATGCTGGTTCTGACGCTGGTTCTGACGGTGGTTCTGACGCTGGTTCTGACGGTGGTTCTGATGGTGGTTCTGATGCTGGTTCTGACGGTGGTTCTGATGCTGGTTCTGACGCTGGTTCTGATGCTGGTTCTGACGGTGGTTCTGATGCTGGTTCTGACGGTGGTTCTGATGCTGGTTCTGATGCTGGTTCTGATGCTGGTTCTGACGGTGGTTCTGACGGTGGTTCTGACGCTGGTTCTGATGCTGGTTCTGATGCTGGTTCTGATGGTGGTTCTGACGGTGGTTCTGATGCTGGTTCTGACGCTGGTTCTGATGCTGGTTCTGATGCTGGTTCTGATGGTGGTTCTGATGGTGGTTCTGATGCTGGTTCTGATGCTGGTTCTGATGCTGGTTCTGATGGTGGTTCTGATGCTGGTTCTGACGCTGGTTCTGATGCTGGTTCTGATGCTGGTTCTGATGGTGGTTCTGATGGTGGTTCTGATGCTGGTTCTGATGCTGGTTCTGATGGTGGTTCTGATGGTGGTTCTGATGCTGGTTCTGATGGTGGTTCTGATGGTGGTTCTGATGGTGGTTCTGATGCTGGTTCTGATGGTGGTTCTGATGCTGGTTCTGATGGTGGTTCTGATGGTGGTTCTGATGGTGGTTCTGATGGTGGTTCTGATGCTGGTTCTGATGGTGGTTCTGATGGTGGTTCTGATGCTGGTTCTGATGCTGGTTCTGATGGTGGTTCTGATGGTGGTTCTGATGCTGGTTCTGATGGTGGTTCTGATGCTGGTTCTGACGCTGGTTCTGACGCTGGTTCTGATGGTGGTTCTGATGCTGGTTCTGACGCTGGTTCTGACGCTGGTTCTGACGCTGGTTCTGACGCTGGTTCTGATGCTGGTTCTGACGGTGGTTCTGATGGTGGTTCTGACGCTGGTTCTGACGCTGGTTCTGATGCTGGTTCTGACGCTGGTTCTGATGGTGGTTCTGATGGTGGTTCTGATGGTGGTTCTGATGCTGGTTCTGACGCTGGTTCTGACGCTGGTTCTGATGGTGGTTCTGATGCTGGTTCTGATGGTGGTTCTGATGGTGGTTCTGATGGTGGTTCTGATGGTGGTTCTGATGCTGGTTCTGACGCTGGTTCTGATGGTGGTTCTGATGCTGGTTCTGATGCTGGTTCTGATGGTGGTTCTGACGCTGGTTCTGATGCTGGTTCTGATGGTGGTTCTGACGCTGGTTCTGATGCTGGTTCTGATGCTGGTTCTGATGCTGGTTCTGATGGTGGTTCTGATGGTGGTTCTGATGCTGGTTCTGACGGTGGTTCTGATGCTGGTTCTGCCGGTGGTTCTGCCGGTGGTTCTGACGGTGGTTCTGATGCTGGTTCTGATGCTGGTTCTGCCGGTGGTTCTGATGCTGGTTCTGATGCTGGTTCTGATGGTGGTTCTGATGCTGGTTCTGATGGTGGTTCTGACGCTGGTTCTGATGCTGGTTCTGCCGGTGGTTCTGACGGTGGTTCTGATGGTGGTTCTGATGGTGGTTCTGATGGTGGTTCTGATGCTGGTTCTGATGCTGGTTCTGCCGGTGGTTCTGCCGGTGGTTCTGACGGTGGTTCTGATGCTGGTTCTGATGCTGGTTCTGCCGGTGGTTCAGATGCTGGTTCTGATGCTGGTTCTGATGCTGGTTCTGCCGGTGGTTCTGCTGGTGGTTCTGGTGGTGGTTCTGATGCTGGTTCTGCCGGTGGTTCAGATGCTGGTTCTGATGCTGGTTCTGATGCTGGTTCTGCCGGTGGTTCTGCTGGTGGTTCTGGTGGTGGTTCTGATGCTGGTTCTGCCGGTGGTTCAGATGCTGGTTCAGATGCTGGTTCTGATGCTGGTTCTGCCGGTGGTTCTGGTGGTGGTTCTGATGCTGGTTCTGATGCTGGTTCTGATGCTGGTTCTGCCGGTGGTTCTGCTGGTGGTTCTGGTGGTGGTTCAGATGCTGGTTCTGATGCTGGTTCTGCCGGTGGTTCTGCTGGTGGTTCTGGTGGTGGTTCTGATGCTGGTTCTGATGCTGGTTCTGCCGGTGGTTCTGACGCTGGTTCTGATGGTGGTTCTGACGCTGGTTCTGATGCTGGTTCTGACGGTGGTTCTGACGGTGGTTCTGACGCTGGTTCTGATGCTGGTTCTGACGGTGGTTCTGATGGTGGTTCTGCCGGTGGTTCTGACGGTGGTTCTGATGGTGGTTCTGACGCTGGTTCTGATGCTGGTTCTGATGGTGGTTCTGATGGTGGTTCTGCCGGTGGTTCTGACGCTGGTTCTGACGCTGGTTCTGACGGTGGTTCTGACGCTGGTTCTGATGCTGGTTCTGATGGTGGTTCTGATGGTGGTTCTGCCGGTGGTTCTGACGGTGGTTCTGACGCTGGTTCTGACGGTGGTTCTGACGGTGGTTCTGCCGGTGGTTCTGACGGTGGTTCTGATGCTGGTTCTGACGGTGGTTCTGACGGTGGTTCTGATGCTGGTTCTGACGGTGGTTCTGACGCTGGTTCTGACGGTGGTTCTGACGGTGGTTCTGACGGTGGTTCTGCCGGTGGTTCTGACGGTGGTTCTGATGGTGGTTCTGCCGGTGGTTCTGATGGTGGTTCTGATGGTGGTTCTGACGCTGGTTCTGACGGTGGTTCTGACGGTGGTTCTGCCGGTGGTTCTGACGGTGGTTCTGACGGTGGTTCTGACGGTGGTTCTGCCGGTGGTTCTGACGGTGGTTCTGATGCTGGTTCTGATGCTGGTTCTGACGCTGGTTCTGACGGTGGTTCTGACGGTGGTTCTGCCGGTGGTTCTGACGGTGGTTCTGATGCTGGTTCTGATGCTGGTTCTGCCGGTGGTTCTGCTGGTGGTTCTGGTGGTGGTTCTGATGCTGGTTCTGCCGGTGGTTCAGATGCTGGTTCTGATGCTGGTTCTGATGCTGGTTCTGCCGGTGGTTCTGCTGGTGGTTCTGGTGGTGGTTCTGATGCTGGTTCTGCCGGTGGTTCAGATGCTGGTTCAGATGCTGGTTCTGATGCTGGTTCTGCCGGTGGTTCTGGTGGTGGTTCTGATGCTGGTTCTGATGCTGGTTCTGATGCTGGTTCTGCCGGTGGTTCTGCTGGTGGTTCTGGTGGTGGTTCAGATGCTGGTTCTGATGCTGGTTCTGCCGGTGGTTCTGCTGGTGGTTCTGGTGGTGGTTCTGATGCTGGTTCTGATGCTGGTTCTGCCGGTGGTTCTGACGCTGGTTCTGATGGTGGTTCTGACGCTGGTTCTGATGCTGGTTCTGACGGTGGTTCTGACGGTGGTTCTGACGCTGGTTCTGATGCTGGTTCTGACGGTGGTTCTGATGGTGGTTCTGCCGGTGGTTCTGACGGTGGTTCTGATGGTGGTTCTGACGCTGGTTCTGATGCTGGTTCTGATGGTGGTTCTGACGCTGGTTCTGACGCTGGTTCTGACGGTGGTTCTGACGCTGGTTCTGATGCTGGTTCTGATGGTGGTTCTGATGGTGGTTCTGCCGGTGGTTCTGACGGTGGTTCTGACGCTGGTTCTGACGGTGGTTCTGACGGTGGTTCTGCCGGTGGTTCTGACGGTGGTTCTGACGGTGGTTCTGCCGGTGGTTCTGACGGTGGTTCTGATGGTGGTTCTGCCGGTGGTTCTGACGGTGGTTCTGATGGTGGTTCTGACGCTGGTTCTGATGCTGGTTCTGCCGGTGGTTCTGACGCTGGTTCTGACGCTGGTTCTGACGGTGGTTCTGACGCTGGTTCTGATGCTGGTTCTGATGGTGGTTCTGATGGTGGTTCTGCCGGTGGTTCTGACGGTGGTTCTGACGCTGGTTCTGACGCTGGTTCTGACGGTGGTTCTGCCGGTGGTTCTGACGGTGGTTCTGATGCTGGTTCTGACGGTGGTTCTGACGGTGGTTCTGATGCTGGTTCTGACGGTGGTTCTGACGCTGGTTCTGACGGTGGTTCTGACGGTGGTTCTGCCGGTGGTTCTGACGGTGGTTCTGATGGTGGTTCTGCCGGTGGTTCTGATGGTGGTTCTGACGCTGGTTCTGACGGTGGTTCTGACGGTGGTTCTGACGGTGGTTCTGCCGGTGGTTCTGACGGTGGTTCTGACGGTGGTTCTGACGGTGGTTCTGCCGGTGGTTCTGACGGTGGTTCTGATGCTGGTTCTGACGCTGGTTCTGACGGTGGTTCTGACGGTGGTTCTGCCGGTGGTTCTGACGGTGGTTCTGATGGTGGTTCTGCCGGTGGTTCTGACGGTGGTTCTGACGCTGGTTCTGACGGTGGTTCTGACGGTGGTTCTGCCGGTGGTTCTGACGGTGGTTCTGACGGTGGTTCTGATGCTGGTTCTGATGGTGGTTCTGATGCTGGTTCTGATGCTGGTTCTGATGGTGGTTCTGATGCTGGTTCTGCCGGTGGTTCTGACGGTGGTTCTGACGCTGGTTCTGACGGTGGTTCTGACGCTGGTTCTGATGCTGGTTCTGCCGGTGGTTCTGATGGTGGTTCTGACGCTGGTTCTGATGCTGGTTCTGATGGTGGTTCTGATGCTGGTTCTGCCGGTGGTTCTGATGGTGGTTCTGACGCTGGTTCTGATGCTGGTTCTGATGGTGGTTCTGACGCTGGTTCTGATGCTGGTTCTGACGGTGGTTCTGACGCTGGTTCTGATGCTGGTTCTGCCGGTGGTTCTGACGGTGGTTCTGATGGTGGTTCTGACGCTGGTTCTGATGGTGGTTCTGATGGTGGTTCTGATGGTGGTTCTGATGCTGGTTCTGCCGGTGGTTCTGATGCTGGTTCTGATGCTGGTTCTGACGGTGGTTCTGACGGTGGTTCTGATGCTGGTTCTGATGCTGGTTCTGATGCTGGTTCTGACGGTGGTTCTGACGCTGGTTCTGACGCTGGTTCTGATGCTGGTTCTGATGCTGGTTCTGACGGTGGTTCTGACGCTGGTTCTGATGCTGGTTCTGATGGTGGTTCTGATGGTGGTTCTGCCGGTGGTTCTGACGGTGGTTCTGATGGTGGTTCTGACGCTGGTTCTGACGCTGGTTCTGATGCTGGTTCTGCCGGTGGTTCTGACGGTGGTTCTGATGCTGGTTCTGATGCTGGTTCTGACGGTGGTTCTGATGGTGGTTCTGACGCTGGTTCTGACGCTGGTTCTGACGGTGGTTCTGACGGTGGTTCTGATGCTGGTTCTGATGCTGGTTCTGCCGGTGGTTCTGACGGTGGTTCTGATGCTGGTTCTGATGCTGGTTCTGACGGTGGTTCTGACGGTGGTTCTGACGGTGGTTCTGACGCTGGTTCTGATGCTGGTTCTGATGGTGGTTCTGACGCTGGTTCTGATGCTGGTTCTGATGGTGGTTCTGACGCTGGTTCTGCCGGTGGTTCTGGACCAAAGTGTTGATGGTTCTGTCTGCTGTGTTTCCGTAGATGCCGGCGGACCTGTCGTCTCTGTCGGAGGAGGAACGCCGCACTCGCCAGAAGAGGCGGGAAGTGAAGAGGACCAGAACCAAGACAGAAGATGTTTATGAAGACGACTTTAAGGTGGACAGCTACAGCCACCTGTGGAAGAGGAAGTGATGTCATCAGGCAGCGCCGCTGCCCCCTACTGACTGAAAGCAGCCATTGCTTGGAGGCTGTCCATCATCCGGCTTCATCCTCCCACCCCCTGGTTGCCTTTCTGGATGCTGTAGATCTATGCTGCCTTCAGCTGATGTATATCTGGTTGTCATAGATCTACGCTGCCCTCAGTGATTCCCTCCATGAACGGGCTTTTAGTGCAGATCCTTAGAACCGCAGCAGCTTCCTATAAACCCGCCTGATGATGGGAATTAATGCTGTAAACCTTTAATGAACCATTTGATGAGTTAAATCTGTAAAATAAAATCTGCATTAAAGTTTTGGTTGATTCTCTCCTCTGACTCTATGAAAGCAAACTCTAACCTGAGGCAGCTCAGAGTACGGTGGCCTGGAGGCAGGTCCCTGCAGGGACAGACTGCTGGACGCTCAGACTGCTGTAGAGACGGTCAGCGGGGGGCGGGGCTAATGTGATTCTGGTCCTTTAGGCTCCTAAACATCACAGAGCTACAATAAAAGATATAAACTGGAAAGAATAGAGATTATTCTGATGGTTTCCTTTCTTTGCTGTAGAATCTGAGCTCAGATGAGGGTGATGGATGGATGACATCATCACATCATGACATCATACTGGTGTAGTTGGTAAATGATGAGATGAATGAATCTGATGCTGAGGATCATCTCAGCCTGTTTGCTCTAGATCAGCCTTAGATTAGTTTAATCCCAGCAGGAAGGAAGCCTTAGTCTCTATAATCTATAATAATCCACCATAGAACGGAGGGGTTGCATATCTGAATGAACCAACCGCTCCTGCAGCCAATCGGATCTAAATGCTGTTTTTCTATGTCAGCTAGAAACTGAGGTCTAGATGGTTTCTGGTTATTCTATAATAGAAGCAGCCCATGCAGAGGCCTCCGCCTCCTACCGGCAGGGGGCAGCAGAGCCTGTACACCCGCCTGATGACGTCAGAGGAAGAACAGGCTGGCTTCTCGCGATAAATCCCGAGTTGACCTTGTAGCAACAGAGCGATGGGTTACTGGGATGTTCCTGATGGCAGCGACTGCGTGGAGAAAACATGGATCAGCACCAAACTGGGAACCGCTCTGGGTAGGTACCGGACCGGACCGAACCGGCTGATGCTAGCCCTGCTAAGCTAGCCCAGAGGGTCTGCTGGTTCCTCATTAGATCCATTAGTCTGCAGGAGAATCACTGATTCATCATTGAACTAGTTTCACATTTAAACTCTAAAGCCGGAACCAGGAGGCTCCTACTGGTTCCTGCTGATCAGCATGGTTCTGGTTCTGGTCACCTGGAAGCTGGGTCAGGTACCGGACCTGAGCCTGGACCAGAACAGCTGTTGATGACGGGCCTCTTATTGGTTGTTTCTTGCAGGTCTGGTTGGGTCAGCCTATCACATCGTGGCCTTCCAGCCTGACTCTGCGTTAGCGGCGGTGCAGAGAGCGGCCGGAGGGACGGTCACCATGGGTAAACTGCTCTGCTTATAATCCAGTTTATAATCCAGCCTGTAGGGAAAACTGAGCTGAAATATTCAGTCTGATTGATCCAAATCTGAGACTCTTCTTTAAAAAGTCTGCCTCTAAAATGACATAAAGTTTATCCATTTTACTAAAGCCCTGTCTGTTACCATGGTTACAGCCAATCAGCTGTTTTATTTCATGATTACTCAGTAGTACTTGTAGTTTAATATAAACAATAAAAGGGAAACGAACAGTTTGACACCTTAGATGTTAATAGAACATAGTCTGTCCTTCAGACGAGGATCCAATTAAAGAATGAGAGACATTAATACACAGATAATGAAATATTTATAGAGAAGAATAAAAAGGTTCTATTAGAACCTTTTTATTCTTCTTCACCTGCTCAGAGGCGAGTTCCTCTAAATATGCATTGATCTACGACCATTAAAGAAATAAAACCCTAATATTATCCTGGCCACAAAAAAGCCTATGGCCGCCTGTGGAGCTGGTTGACAGTTGCCTTTTGTATCTATGCTTCTTTTTCTATGTCTGCTTCTGTCTCCTTGAACCCCAGTGGGCCTCAGCAGATGGCCGCTCACGCTGAGCCTGGTTCTGCTGGAGGTTTCTTCCTGTTCAAAGGGAGTTTTTCCTCTCCACTGTCGCTACAAGCATGCTTAGTGTGAGGGATTGCTGAAGAGTCAATGAGTCGATGCAATCAGCTGGTTTTCCTTAGATAGAAAACTTTGAATCAATCTGACTGGATGATCTGGTGAACTGGAAAGTGACCTGAGATGACATGATGTGAATTGGAGCTATAGAAATAAACTGAATAGAACATAATTTATTACTGATATCTGGAAAAACAAAACATTTTTCTTGTCTAAATTTCCATTTTAAACAAAAGGACATTCGTCAAATCTAGAATAAACATTCTGGATGTCTAGAAATCAATTATAGATCTCTGTATTCCTATTGTTAGTGGTCAGCATTTGTATTTTAACTATGAAGAAATGTTTTTCAGATATTATAAATATTCAGTCAAGCTGTTAAATATCAGAACAGCTACTTAAAAAGTGGAAACATTTCTAGATCTATAAACTTCATTCTTACCAGAATAATTTAGTATTTTACTTTCTGAAATTCAGTTTCTGCTGCTGAAAAGTAATTTAGAAAATATCCCAGTTCAGTGTAGAGTGAGATTTTAATCAGGAAGAATCTTATAATATGGATCTATACACGGAACAACAGAGAGGAGAGCTTTTATTAAATGTCATAACGGCCTGCCATAGGCACTCAGAAGCTCTCTCTCTCTCTCCTTCGCAGCAATTTGTCTTTTAAACGCTTCCTCCAATATTTCCATTTCTGCATTAAACCTCCAGTTCCTGTGGGGTGAGATCATCACTTCCTGTTTCCTGTTGTCATGGTGACCTGTGGAATCAGGGCTCTAAAGTAAACTAAGTCACAGCAGCTTTAATGAAACCCTAAACTCAAAGGATAAAGTCAGAGTTTAGGATTAGAGCCTGACTTTGATGGAGGAAGGTTCCCGGGTCGAATCGGGCCGCCGGGTAACTGAACCAGCAGGAAGCGGACGCCATATTTAATCCTAGTCTGAGTTTGGTGAGTCTAGGAACAGACTGACCTCAGCTGCGTTACGCTTCTGTTTGCAGCCACCATGGGAGCCATCTTTGGAATGGCGACCTGTCTCAGCGCTCAGGCCCGCGAGGCTCCAGACGACCCGCTGAATTACTTCATGGGAGGCTGCGCCTCGGGAATCTTCCTGGGAGCCCGCAGTGAGTATGAACTGGAAGCAGCCGTCCCAGTATAGCTACTGGAAGAGCATCAGGCTAACTGTACTGGTTTCTCTGCAGCCCACAGCGCCATGACTGGTACCACAGCCTGCCTGGGTCTGGGAACGCTGGCCTTTTTCACTAAAGTTGGCAAAATGGAAGGATGGAGGATAGCTGGACCTCCTAAGCTGTAGGAGGCGCTGTACAAAGACTTGATCTAATAAATAAACTGCTGGTTAAAGTGACGTCTGACTGGTTTTTCACTGAAGGAGATCAGATGAGCGTAGAGAAGAGAAATCATTTTATTAATCAGAGCAGCAGTGAGATCCGCCGCTCTGGGCCGTCGCTCCGCATCAGAACCAGTCCTCCCAGTGAGTCCAGTCATTTGATGTTGCGTAGAATCCGCCGGGCGTGGCCCGTTTTCATGGCCGCCAGGGCCGCCTCCAGACTGGAGATGAGGTGCAGCAGCGTGCTGGGGTCCGTCTGGAGGTCCAGGCAGCAGAGGGTCCCGCCCCCATCAGAACCCGACAAAAGGAGGCGCATGGTGACCGTGGCAACCATCTGCTGACGGAGCGAGCGACTCGCCAACTGACAGGAGATCAGAGACAGGTCATCAAAACGCAGAACAGGAAAACGGTCCGCTCAGGAGGAGGAGGAGGAGACAGGAGGAGGGAGGCGACAGGAGGAGGAGGGAGGAGACAGGAGGAGGAGGGAGGAGACAGGAGGAGGAGGGAGGAGACAGGAGGAGGAGGGAGGAGACAGGAGGAGGAAGGGGGAGGAGACAGGAGGAGGAGGGAGGAGACAGGAGGAGGAAGGAGGAGGAGGGAGGAGACAGGAGGAGGGAGGCGACAGGAGGAGGAGGGAGGAGACAGGAGGAGGAAGGAGGAGGAGACAGGAGGAGGGAGGCGACAGGAGGAGGAGGGAGGAGACAGGAGGAGGAAGGAGGAGGAGGGAGGAGACAGGAGGAGGAAGGAGGAGGAGGGAGGAGACAGGAGGAGGAGGAGGGAGGAGACAGGAGGAGGAAGGGGGAGGAGACAGGAGGAGGAGGGAGGAGACAGGAGGAGGAAGGAGGAGGAGGGAGGTGACAGGAGGAGGAGGGAGGAGGAAGGGGGAGGAGACAGGAGGAGGAGGGAGGAGACAGGAGGAGGAGGGAGGAGACAGGAGGAGGAGGGAGGAGACAGGAGGAGGAAGGAGGAGGAGGGAGGAGACAGGAGGAGGAGGGAGGAGACAGGAGGAGGAGGGAGGAGACAGGAGGAGGAAGGGGGAGGAGACAGGAGGAGGAGGGAGGAGACAGGAGGAGGAGGGAGGTGGGAGGAGGAGGGAGGTGACAGGAGGAGGAGGGAGGAGACAGGAGGAGGGAGGTGACAGGAGGAGGAGGGAGGAGACAGGAGGAGGAGGGAGGAGACAGGAGGAGGAGGGAGGAGACAGGAGGAGGAAGGAGGAGGAGGGAGGAGACAGGAGGAGGAGGGAGGAGACAGGAGGAGGAAGGGGGAGGAGGGAGGTGACAGGAGGAGGAGGGAGGAGACAGGAGGAGGAAGGGGGAGGAGACAGGAGGAGGAGGGAGGAGGAGGGAGGTGGGAGGAGGAGGGAGGTGACAGGAGGAGGAGGGAGGAGACAGGAGGAGGAGGGAGGAGACAGGAGGAGGAGGGAGGAGACAGGAGGAGGAAGGAGGAGGAGGGAGGAGACAGGAGGAGGAGGGAGGAGACAGGAGGAGGAAGGGGGAGGAGGGAGGTGACAGGAGGAGGAGGGAGGAGACAGGAGGAGGAAGGGGGAGGAGACAGGAGGAGGAGGGAGGAGGAGGGAGGTGGGAGGAGGAGGGAGGTGACAGGAGGAGGAGGGAGGAGACAGGAGGAGGAGGGAGGAGACAGGAGGAGGAGGGAGGAGACAGGAGGAGGAGGGAGGAGACAGGAGGAGGAAGGAGGAGGAGGGAGGAGACAGGAGGAGGAGGGAGGAGACAGGAGGAGGAAGGGGGAGGAGACAGGAGGAGGAAGGGGGAGGAGACAGGAGGAGGAGGGAGGAGGAGGAAGGAGGAGGAAGGGGGAGGAGACAGGAGGAGGAAGGGGGAGGAGACAGGAGGAGGAAGGAGGAGGAGACAGGAGGAGGAAGGAGGAGGAGGGAGGAGGAGGGAGGAGACAGGAGGAGGAGGGAGGAGACAGGAGGAGGAGGGGGGAGGAGACAGGAGGAGGAAGGGGGAGGAGACAGGAGGAGGAGGGAGGAGGAGGAAGGAGGAGGAAGGGGGAGGAGACAGGAGGAGGAAGGGGGAGGAGACAGGAGGAGGAAGGAGGAGGAGACAGGAGGAGACAGGAGGAGGAGGGAGGAGACAGGAGGAGGAGGAGGGAGGTGACAGGAGGTGGAGGGAGGAGACAGGAGGAGGAAGGGGGAGGAGACAGGAGGAGGAGGGAGGAGACAGGAGGAGGAAGGAGGAGGAGGGAGGTGACAGGAGGAGGAGGGAGGAGACAGGAGGAGGAGGGAGGAGACAGGAGGAGGAGGGAGGAGACAGGAGGAGGAAGGGGGAGGAGGGAGGAGACAGGAGGAGGAGGAGGGAGGCGACAGGAGGAGGAGGGAGGAGACAGGAGGAGGAGGGAGGAGACAGGAGGAGGAGGGAGGAGACAGGAGGAGGAGGGAGGAGACAGGAGGAGGAAGGGGGAGGAGGGAGGAGACAGGAGGAGGAGGAGGGAGGCGACAGGAGGAGGAGGGAGGAGACAGGAGGAGGAAGGGGGAGGAGGGAGGAGACAGGAGGAGGAGGAGGGAGGCGACAGGAGGAGGAGGGAGGAGACAGGAGGAGGAAGGGGGAGGAGACAGGAGGAGGAGGGAGGAGACAGGAGGAGGAAGGAGGAGGAGGGAGGTGACAGGAGGAGGAGGGAGGAGACAGGAGGAGGAGGGAGGAGACAGGAGGAGGAAGGGGGAGGAGACAGGAGGAGGAAGGAGGAGGAGGGAGGAGACAGGAGGAGGAGGGAGGAGGAAGGGGGAGGAGACAGGAGGAGGAAGGAGGAGGAGGGAGGTGACAGGAGGAGGAGGGAGGAGGAGGGAGGTGACAGGAGGAGGAAGGGGGAGGAGACAGGAGGAGGAGGGAGGAGACAGGAGGAGGAGGGAGGAGACAGGAGGAGGAGGGAGGAGACAGGAGGAGGAGGGAGGAGACAGGAGGAGGAAGGGGGAGGAGACAGGAGGAGGAAGGAGGAGGAGGGAGGAGACAGGAGGAGGAGGGAGGAGACAGGAGGAGGAAGGGGGAGGAGACAGGAGGAGGAAGGAGGAGGAGGGAGGTGACAGGAGGAGGAGGGAGGAGGAGGGAGGTGACAGGAGGAGGAAGGGGGAGGAGACAGGAGGAGGAGGGAGGAGACAGGAGGAGGAAGGAGGAGGAGGGAGGTGACAGGAGGAGGAAGGAGGAGGAGGGAGGAGACAGGAGGAGGAGGGAGGAGACAGGAGGAGGAAGGAGGAGGAGGGAGGAGACAGGAGGAGGAAGGGGGAGGAGACAGGAGGAGGAGGGAGGAGACAGGAGGAGGAAGGAGGAGGAGGGAGGAGACAGGAGGAGGAGGGAGGTGACAGGAGGAGGAAGGAGGAGGAGGGAGGAGACAGGAGGAGGAAGGGGGAGGAGACAGGAGGAGGAGGGAGGAGACAGGAGGAGGAAGGAGGAGGAGGGAGGAGACAGGAGGAGGAGGGAGGAGACAGGAGGAGGAGGGAGGAGGAGGGAGGTGACAGGAGGAGGAGGGAGGAGGAGGGAGGTGACAGGAGGAGGAAGGGGGGAGGAGACAGGAGACAGGAGGAGGAGGGAGGAGACAGGAGGAGGAGGGAGGAGACAGGAGGAGGAGGGAGGAGACAGGAGGAGGAAGGGGGGAGGAGACAGGAGGAGGAAGGGAGGAGGAGGGAGGAGACAGGAGGAGGAGGGAGGAGACAGGAGGAGGAAGGGGGAGGAGACAGGAGGAGGAAGGAGGAGGAGGGAGGTGACAGGAGGAGGAGGGGAGGTGACAGGAGGAGGAAGGGGGGAGGAGACAGGAGGAGGAGGGAGGAGACAGGAGGAGGAAGGAGGAGGAGGGAGGTGACAGGAGGAGGAAGGAGGGAGGAGACAGGAGGAGGAAGGGGGAGGAGACAGGAGGAGGAGGGAGGAGACAGGAGGAGGAAGGAGGAGGAGGGAGGTGACAGGAGGAGGAGGGAGGAGGAAGGGGGAGGAGACAGGAGGAGGAGGGAGGAGACAGGAGGAGGAGGGAGGAGACAGGAGGAGGAAGGAGGAGGAGGGAGGAGACAGGAGGAGGAAGGGGGAGGAGACAGGAGGAGGAGGGAGGAGACAGGAGGAGGAAGGAGGAGGAGGGAGGAGACAGGAGGAGGAGGGAGGTGACAGGAGGAGGAAGGAGGAGGAGGGAGGAGACAGGAGGAGGAAGGGGGAGGAGACAGGAGGAGGAGGGAGGAGACAGGAGGAGGAAGGAGGAGGAGGGAGGAGACAGGAGGAGGATGGAGGAGGAGGGAGGTGACAGGGAGGAGGAGGGAGGAGACAGGAGGAGGAGGAGGAGGAGGGAGGAGACAGGAGGAGGAGGGAGGAGACAGGAGGAGGAGGGAGGAGGAGGGAGGAGACAGGAGGAGGAAGGAGGAGGAGGGAGGAGACAGGAGGAGGAGGGAGGAGACAGGAGGAGGAGGGAGGAGGAGGGAGGTGACAGGAGGAGGAGGGAGGAGACAGGAGGAGGAGGGGAGGAGACAGGAGGAGGAGGGAGGAGACAGGAGGAGGAAGGGGGAGGAGGGAGGCGACAGGAGGAGGAGGGAGAGACACAAGAGGAGAGGGAGGAGTCATAGGAGGAAGAAGGGAGGAACAGGAGAGGAGGTAGGAACAGGAGGAGGAGGGAGGAGGAGGGAGGAGACAGGAGGAGGAAGAGGAGAGGGAGGAGACAGGAGTAGGAAGGGAGGAGGAGAGGGAGGTGAGCAAGGAGGAGGAGGGCGGAGACAGGAGGAGTGAGGGAGGAGAAACAGGAGGGAGGCTGGGAGAGACAAGTGAGGCGGTAGAAGGAGGGACGGAGGAGTGAGGAGGTCTGCGTCCCCTGCGGCGGTGTCGCCCTGGTGCTGGTCTGGTCTTCGTGCTCCTTCGCCCCTTGCTTCGGCGCTGCGCGTCTCCCTGACTTGGCGTCCGTTCTGTCCGGTCTTTCGTGTCTTGCTTCGCTGTCTGTCTGTGCGGTGCTTACTGTCTCCTTGTTCTGATCCGGCTTGTCTAGTGTCTTCTGTGCGGTGCTCCTCTTGTCTCGGTCTGTTGCTGTCGTCCGCCTTCTTCGTCTTTTCATCTCCCTTCTTCTTTACGTTTGTCGTCTCCCCCGCTCTGCGGGGTCTTGCCCTTCGACACTTTCTTTCGTTTCTGGTGTTGGCGTTTTGCTCCCTGCTTGTGTTTCTTCCTTATTCTTCTCCCTTGCTTCATACCGCCCTTGTTGGCGGCTTGTCCGTTATCCCTCTTCTTTCTTACGTTCGGTGCTTTCTCCCCATTCGTTCGGGTGCGTTATGCTTCTCCCCTCCCTTCTTCGTTCTTTCCGCTACCCTTCCCCTTCCCTTGGCTCGTCCTTAGCTCTACCTTTGTTTTGTTCAGCTCAACCCGTCTGTAGCCCCCAAATTTGCTTCGTTACTTTCTTTCTTGTCTCCCCCTGACTTACTTCTTCGCTTTCTGCGGTCCCCGTCTTCTGGCTTTGGTTTTTTGTCTTCCCCCGTCTCCCCTTTGGTTTCTTCTTTGTTTTTCTAGTAAGATTCTTTATTTCGGCTCCCCCTCCGAGATCGTTGTCCCCGTAGGTGTTCGTTGTGGCGATCCCTTTCTTCTCCCTGCTCGGCTTACGCGGTTCTGTCGGACCTCGTGTTTATTGTTCTTCCCACCTCTTCGTCGTTCCAGGATTCCTGCGATCTGTTTCTTTCTTTTATCCCCGCTAATCCGCATATAGGCCTCCTTCTTCCAGTGTCTTTTTTCTTCCTCCTTCCCTTCTTTATTATTGGTTGTGTTTCTTCTTTTTTACTACTCCTCCCCTTACTGGTGCCTTGCGTGCCATTTTGCTTCTCTATTCGTTCTTAATCCACACCCTCTTCAAGCTTCCTTATGTGTGGTATGTTCTTGTCATCATTGATCCTTTTTTTTTATTTGTAATCTGTCTCTTTGGCTTAATTGGGGCTCTTTTTTCTGCCACTCCTCTTCCCTTTCTTTTTCCCTTTACACTTTCCCTTTAACGTCACCCCACCCTCCTCCTGCTTGCCACCCCAATATCATTCTTGCGAATTGTGTGTACTTTCTTCCCACTTATCTCTCGTTATCCTTTCTCCCCTTCTCCCTCTGCTTGCCGTCTATGATTTTGTTTTTTTCGTTGCTGCCCGCTGTTAGTAATGGCCTTTTTGGTCTCGGTGGCATGTTGGTCTGGTCATCGCGGGGTGGTTTTGGATCTGCTTCTGGTCTTAAGCGGCTTTGGCGGGTCCCAACGCCGGCCTCTCTCCCAGCTTTTCCCTG
The DNA here is from genome assembly GCF_016077235.1 of Cyprinodon tularosa. NCBI lineage: Eukaryota > Metazoa > Chordata > Actinopteri > Cyprinodontiformes > Cyprinodontidae > Cyprinodon > Cyprinodon tularosa. Next base: position 217,132 of record NW_024039699.1, read on the forward strand.
CATCGCCACTTGACTCCCGATATTCGTCTTCCCCCGTCTTTATCTACGCTTTCTTTTTGCCCGCGACCTGTACCGTTAACCCTATTAATAGATGGAACAGATCAGGGCGGTGGTGATGTCCTGGAAGCTCCCTTCTTCCTTCCTTCTATGCGATCTTCCTTGATCCCTTCAGCTTCTGTTGCGTCTCCCCTCGTCTTCTTGGGTTTTTTTCGCTTTAGTACATTGGCTCCCTCTTTCACTTCTTTTCCTACTTGGACGAGTTGCTGGTCGCCCGCCCTGTCGTGCCTTGCTTCTTTCTTCCGTGATGCTATAGTTGGGGACCAGGGGATTGTCTGCTCCCCCGCTTGCATCCTACCGTCTTCTGCTGTCTGTCGCCCCCTGCTTATATTCTCCTTCTTCTCCCCTTGTGTCTTTCTAGCTTCGTGTGTCCTGTCTTGTCTCCGTCTACGTTTCCACTCTTCGCCCCATTCGTGCGTTATCCGTCCGTGATATTGCTTGCGTTGCGTTCGTCTTTCTTAATCCCTTTACTACCTCTTTCTGTCTTTGCTTCGCCCTTTACTTCTTCTTTCTTCTCCCCGTCTGTGTTTGGTCTTCTGGTGTGCTGCGCCCTGCGTCTTGTCTGGCGTGTCGCGCCGGTCTTCGGCCTTCTGGTATTAACTGCTTGGTGTTACCGTCTCCCTGTGCTTGCTGCTGTTCCGTCGCCCGTTCTTCTGCCTTTTTGGCGTCGCTCAACGTGGCAGGTCTTCCTTGAGTCGTCGATTTTCTGTGCTTAATTCTGTGCCTTATCCCGTAGTTCTGCTGCTGCGGTGTGGTTTCGTTTCTCCCTGCTTTAAAGCTGGTTACCTAGGTTAAGAGTCGAACTGTCTGTCTTGCGCCCGGTCAGCGCCTCCGGGCTGCGTTGGGGGCGTACTGACGGATGGCCTTCTCTTGCTGGAGGGCCGAGTCGTGTTAAGTTCTCGGGCTGCGCCCCGGAATGAGGCCGGATTGCCTGTCTTGCCCCCCTTCGCATCTGCCGGTACCCCTTTTCTTTCGTGCTTTTCATGCTTCTGTCTTGGGATTCCATTCCTGTTGATATGTGTATGCACCACTCGTTTCTATCTCCACTCTTGTTCCCCACTCTTGACTGCTTTCCATCTTCTTCTATAGCGTGCGTTGTCCTTAATGAGTCTCCTTGATGAGGTGCCATGCCCCCTGGTCCTTGACATCCTGGGTGGGCCGAACCTTACGTTAGCTTTCTGTCATCTTTATTATGGTTCTCCGACCTTCGCTTCGCCCCGACTCCGCCCTACAACTACCTTTCCCGTATCCTTCCTACCACCGCTTACTACCTATCTTACTTCCCCCCGCCCCACGTGACCACCTTGCCCTACCTCCACCGCAGGGCCCCGCCCCTCGTAAACACTCTCATACCCCCCGCTCTACTCCCGCGGACGCTCCCTTTCCCGTTCCCCAGTACATCCCCCCCCCTCCCTTCATGTTCTGCCGTGCGGGGACCTTCATCGCGCTCTCCTCCTCTTTCTTATTTATTCAAAATTCTGACTCTCCCTAGACACTTACGTTTCCTTGTTCCTTCCTTTATTCTTTTTTACATATTTTAGTGACCCTTCTACCATCATAGTTCTTCTTTCATCCTTAGATCACTCGTTATAACAATCCATCCTTAGTGTCGTACTGACGAATCACACTATCATGTGCTTCTTCGGTCCTTCCTGGTCTGATTTCCTCCCATCTACCCCGCTCTGTACTGGTCTTATCAGCTCTCGATCTGCAATCGGTTTCAACACCTCACTACTCCCCCCCTTCTAACCCTGCCCTGCTCTGTGACGCCTTCTGTCTCTATCTCCCAAACTGCGCGCGGATAAGCGAGGGGGGTTGAGTCCTGTTTTCTTCCTAGTATGCGCAGATGGTCGGGTATCCATGCCAACCCACATAGCATGGCTGAGCGGTAACACGGCCAGTGACTAGCGAGGGAGTAGGGGACGAATCGGAGACACGAAAGCTGGCCCCGTCCCTCGGGCGCATGGTTTTGAAACAACTGTTCTCCTACAACGAGTACGATCCGTCTGTCTCTCCCCGCCTCTAATTGGTAATCTGTCGGCAGTCCTCGTTATTTACGGAGACTCGCCCGCGTCTCTCATGGTTTGCCTGGCGCGTGCGCTCGGGGCGTTATCGTTTGACCTTTTGGGCTGAGCTCAGCTGTCATCCCTCGGGTTCTGCGGAATGCATAAGCCTAGGAGTGTTGTGTTTCTATGCGGGCCCTGATGAGTCTGTGTCCCCGTTCCGATACAAACACTTCGACCGCGTTACCCTTTAGCTCCAGCTGCTTGTCCGCTAGCCACCCTTCGGTTTTTCCTATGATCTTATGGGGTGCGTGCTGTTGGAATAATTTGATGTGCTTGCTCCGTCGTTGTTGTGGGGGGAGGGTCTGGTTCTTCAGTGTTTCAGTGCCATATCACGCTTCGTTGCTCTTAGCCACATTTCGTCTAGCCGGTCTCTTGTGACTTCTCATTCCCCCCGTACCCCCTTTTCGGCGCTCTCACCCAACACTTCACTCCCCGCCGATAAACCCGTTTGTGGCTTCGTTTGGGTTATGGTTTACTAAGTGTTTATTCGATGGTGGGTGTCGCGCTTGTATGTGAGAAACTGTGACTTTATCACCGGGGTTCGCGTGGTGTGCCATGTGGGAGGGCGGGCGTGCAGGATTGCCTGGGTGTGAGATAGTGGCGTAAGAGGTTGCTGTTATACTCGTGTCTTAATTACACTAATCATTCTTGTTCGTGATGCTTCGCTCTGGACACTTCTTTTCAATTGTGTGTTGTCTTGTCTTATCTAAACCCATTCTTCTTCTTTGTGACTTACCTTCTTCTCTTCGGAATCCGCACTCGTCACCCACTACACAATTAGATGCCTGCGCCACTGTTATGCCCCACGATGCTCCACAAGGCAGGGCAGTCACGTCATTCAGTGTATGAACCGGGTTAACATGTGCACGCCACCAACGGCCGCTTCATTATAAGTACTGGAACAGCCCTATTAACCGCAAGGCAATGTTAATCCCAGATCGTGAGCTGCTCCTGCAGCAACAAAGCAACGGGCCGGATGTCTCATTTTTAGAGCTGAAGACTTTAAAGATGAATATTGCAATCAGGCATGACCAGGACTGGCTTGTTTCTACAGCAAATCAGTAGGATTAACTTAGAATAAATAAATAAACGCATCACACCGTGTAAAGAGTCAATAAAAAAAATAAAAATTAAAAAAAAAAAAAAAAAAAAAAAATGCGGATTGAAAATAATGTACAGTTAAAAAAAAGAAAAAAAGACCTTTGCGACCACTCTCCCCAACCCCCCCCAAGTTAACCCCGAAAAAACCCCTCACCAGCCACACCAACACACAGGCCCCACCCTAACCAATAAAATACCACGAATCCACAACACCACCAATAAACCCACAAAGCATCCCCCCCCCAACAATCGCACCCTCCCCCCCCAGCCCCTCACCCCACCCCCACCCTACCCCCCCCCTCTCCCCCACCCAACCCATGTCCACCTCCCAACCCAGCAACCTACTCACCAATCCCGGCATCAACCCCCCCCCCAGCGAACCCTGGCCCCCACTCCTCCCCCCACCACCTCCGTATATCACGTGCAATTACCGCAAAATCCCACAACCTGCACCGCCCCCCACCATGTCAAAGATCCTAAATGTCTTAAATATCTTTGGGACATCACATTTATAACTCACACTCTCCCGCCACCCCCCCCCCCCGCCCAACCACCCACCCCCCAAGCCCTCCTTGGCCTCTCCCCCGCATCACCACTAACCACCCACCCACCACCCATAGACCCCTCCCTCCTCACCCCGCAATCCGCCCTCCCCCCCCCCCCCGTTCCAGCCCCCCCCATCACCCCAGCTTCCCGCCCCCCACACCTCCCACACCCGCCCCCCAACGCCCCGCCCCCGGCACCCGCACACCCCCCAACCCCCCCCCCCCCCTCAACCCCCCAGACCCAAATATAAGCCTTGCCATACCCCCTCACCCCCCCCGCAGCCCCAGAGCCCCCTCCCCAAACATCCACCCCCACCCCCATCACCCCTTCGTCCACCTCCGCCCCCCCCCACCTCACCATCCCCCCTTACTCTATTCCTTTATACAGTACCATGCTGCCCAACCCGTACACATCTACCGCCCCATCCCCCCCCCGAGTCCCTCCAGCAGTTCCCCTCACCTGTGACCTTAAAGCATGAAATAATCAGGTCTGTCCTCTGATGGTTTTTCCCCCTCCTTGGAGAGAAGTGCGGCTTCTATTGCTGGGCCCTCCTTCTAGAGCCATGCTTATGCGGCTCAAGATTAACATCTCGCGCCTCACAGTGGGCAAAGATTGCACTCATATCACCTAGCCATGCTGCCATTCTGCCTCTGAGCAAGCTCTGGTCACGCGCTGTAGTCCCCGGCCTCAGGAGTCCATCCGGCCTGCCGCCCCATGAAATCACTTTTCAGGAGAGGTCCAGCTGGCGCGCTCGGCTGGCCTTTCTTTGCGCGCGCTGCCTGGAGTAGTGCCTTTTTGGCATGGCAATGTAACCTTCTCTCTCTCCATATGCAATAAAAAAACAAAGGACAGAGGGCCTTCCTGAATGATGCCATAGATTGCTGACTGAGGTGCAATCTCTCTAGCTGCCATTCTCTTTCCTGTTCGGCCATCTTTGTGCAGTGCAATGATGACTGCAGGTGTTTCTTTAGAGATAACCATGGTTCACAGCAGAGAAACAATGATGCCAAGCAGCAGCCTCTGTTTAAAGTGTCCAGTGGCGTCATTCTGACTGAATCCTGACAGATTGATCTGCAGCCCTGTCCTCATCACCACCCACACCTGTGTTAATGGACCAATCACTGAAACCATGGTAGCTGCTCCTTTAAGGCAGGGCTGCAATCACCATGAAATGTGTTTTGGGGATAAAGTTCATTTTCTAGGCAATTATTGACTTTGCAATTAATTGCTGTTACGCTGATCACTCTTTAGAACATTCTGGAGTTTATGCAAATTGCTGTTATAAAAACTGAAGCAGTAGACTTTGGAAATTCAGTTACTTTTTCCATCAATATAACGTCTTCCTGCAGACAGATGCTGCACTGGGAGTCATTTTACTGCGTGGCATGGGGAGTACCAAGATGGCGGCTGGTGGCTTCACTTTTTCTGGCTATCAGCAGAAGAAAGTGATTATTAGCAAAGTCACACAGACACTAACCTGAACATCCAGCCTCCACTCTAGGTTGTGGTAAGCTGGCTGACTGCAGCGCAGATGGCTTAGCATGCTGCGGATCTGGTCTTTGTGCTGCACGTAGAGCTGGAACATATAGATTAGAGAAGCTCCTCAGCTATCTGATGCAGATATCATGCACAGGGATTGTTTCTCCACAAGTTTCAAATGAAAACTTTACCTGCAACAGGCTCTGGTTGAGCTGGTCAGTGAATCCAAGCGATAAGACCGAGTCCATAAAATCCACCTCAGAGATCTGGACGTACAGAGAGAGAGAAGGTCAGACAGGACGACGCAGAGCAGATCTATCTGCCATTAGCTGCTGGTTGGTCATGTAGGCCCAGTTCACAGCACAGACTGCCTGAAGGCTGCAGACTGTGCTGGGGGGGCAACATCAAGGCTTCAAACTTTCATTTTTGATAAAGCTTCTAGTTAGAGTGGCTCAGGTTATCCTGAGCTATCTCTATAGTTCTGCTGCTATAGGCTTAGACTGCTGGAGGACATAGGGACCCCTTTTTCATCATTCTGCTTCATTCTATCTCTATTCTCCCACTCTGCAGAATCTGTTGGTTTGTTTTTACTCTTATTTGCTTTAGTTTCCTGAGCTGAACAAAGGATGCTCTTTAGGGGTTCAGTGGGTTTATTAATCCCGCTGTTTGAACTCCTCATCCTGGTTTCACTAGTCTGTGCTCTCAAACTGTCCATCAGGAAATGTTGCTGCTATCTGGAATCTGGTTCATCCTTTACTTCCCCAGGCTGGGAGTCTTACCCTGAACCAATAAATCTGCGTTCACACTGAATGCGATCTGAGCATCAAAAACACGCAGACGCAGAAATCTGGACTCTGGATCAAACTGGTCCAGCTGCTGACGCTCTGGTTGTTTACTGGTCTGTTCTGTAGCTTTAAGCCAGAGAGCAGCTCGGCTTTATTTACTTTATCAGTTGAAAAATAGTTTGAAGAGGTTTTTAAGTGAGAAAGTCCACCTCCAAACATCTCAGTTGCATCGGATTATGGTATCCCCTATAGTCTGCAGTTCTTATTGGGAGCTCCAGAGCCTCCAGCATAACCCCACCAGGAGGACGGCGCTGGGAATACCCGCTGGGGAGCCTCTCTGCTGCTGCGGCGCCACCTGTGGGGGCACTTTCCTGCTGACGCTCGTAGGGCTGGGAAGGAAGGCGAATAGTAAAGAAAGATTCTTTATGGTTTGGAGGTTATAAAAAAATAAAAAAAATTTAATAATAAAAAACTGCGCGAGGAGAAACCAGAATATATAATCCAATATTTTCACATTTCTAGTTAATTTGCGTATTTATAAACTGCTCCTCTATAGTTGATAAAAAATGTTTTAGTGCAGCAATAATGATCAGAGCTGTTCATGCTACATAACGATCCATTCCTCCTGCTTCTCTAACGTGGAGTTTAACTCCTAGTTATTTATTTATTCCTCATATGCAGAATGTCTGCGGTGAATGTCTGCGATTAATGTCTGGAGATTCAATGTCTCTGCGAATTTATGTCTGCGAGCGTGATTGTCTACGGTGATTGTGATTGTCTTGTCGCGCGTGAATTTTTTGTTTATGGCATTTTTTTTATTGCGGGTGATTGTCTGCGGTTGAATGTCGCTCCCCTTCTCTTGGGGTACTAGCGCGGTGTGAATGTCTCGCGATTAAATGTCTGCGAATAATGTTCTGCGATGTAATGTCTGCGCGTGGAATGTTTGCGGGTGAATGTCTGCGAATGAATTGGTCTCTGCAGGATAACGTGCTGATGTCTGCGGTTGAATGTCTGCGGGTGGAATGTCTGCCATTAATGTGTGCGGTTTGAATGTCTGCGGTTGAATGTATGGCGGCGTGGAATTGTCTGCGCGTGTTGAATGTCTGCGCGTGAATGTCATCGCGCATTAATGTCTGCGATTAATGTCTGCGATTAATGTATGCGATGAATGTCTGCGGTGAATGTCTGCGATGAATGTCTGCAAAGGGTTGCATGTCGCTTGCGTGTGAAATGTCTGACGGTGCTCATGTCTCTGCGATTAATGTTGCGGTGAATTGAATGTCATGCGGATTAATTTTATTGTCCTGCCGAATTAATGTTTCTGCGGGTTGATGTCTCGCGGGGTGAATGTCTGCGGATGAATGTCTGCTGGTGAATGTTATCGGCGTCATTGTTTGGTCTTCCGCGGGATTAATGGTATGCCTTCTCCTGCATTATTTTCTGCACGAGGTGAAGTCTACGATTATGGTATGCACGCGATTATTGTCTGGGTTGAATGTCTGCGGCCCCCGTGAATTGATTGTCTGAGCCCGATGCAATCGGTCTGCGTATGAATGTCTGGATGAATGTCTGCGGTGAATGTCTGCGGTGAATGTCTGCGATTAATGTCTGCGGTGAATGTCTGCGGTGAAATGGTATAGCGGCGTCATGTGCGTGAATGTCTGCGAGCTGAATGTCGCTGAGGTGTTGAATGTTTTCTGCGGTGAAATTGATTGTCTGCGCTGTATGCATGTCTTGCGGTGGTGAATGTCTGCTCGTATTGGAATTGTCTACTGCGATTAATAGTACTGCGGTGATTTTGGTAATGGCCTGCCGATGAATTATGAATGTCTGCGTGTGGAGGTCCTGCGAGTGAAGTACTGCGGGTGAATGTCACTGGGGTGTTGATGAATGTCTTCTGCGCAGTGAATGTACTGCTGCGTGTGAATGTCTGCGGGTGAATGGTCTGCGGAAGTTGTGTGAATGTCTGCGTTGTGAGTTTGCTGCGATGAATGTCTGCGTTTTAATGTCTTGCGCGGAAGAACAGTCTGCGGTGAATGTGCCTGCGATGAATTATGTCTGCGGATGTAATGTCGTGCATGCGGTGTGAAGTCTCTCATGGCGGTGATTGTCTGCGCATTAATGTCCTGCATTATTAATGTCTGCGGTGAATGTCTGGCGGGTGGAATGTCTCGCGATTTAAACAGGTATGCGGTGAAGGTCTGCGGCATGTTCGTGATTGTCGACTGTCAGCGATTAATTGTCCTGCGTGGTGAATTGTGTATGTCTGCGGTGAATGAATTGAATGTCTTGCGCCGTGAATGTCTTCGCGCAGGTGAATGTCGTGCGGTGCGTGGATTGGTCTGCGATTAATGTCTGCGCGCTGTTTGTCTGCAATGGCGTATGCGATTAATGTCTGCGGTGAATGTCTGCGGTGAATGTCTGCGGTGAATGTCTGCGATTAATGTCTGCGATTAATGTCTGCGGTGAATGTCTGCGGTGAATGTCTGCGGTGAATGTCTGCGGTGAATGTCTGCGGTGAATGTCTGCGGTGAATGTCTGGCGTGTAGCGGATTAATGTATGCGATGGAATCGTACTGCGGTTGAATGGTCTGCAGCGTGAAAATGTCTGCGATCGGATTAATGTATCGAGATTGTCTGCGGGTGAAATGTCTGCGACTGACAGTCTGCCGATGAATCGATGAATGTCTGCGGAAGCGATGACGGTCTGCAGGTAGAGTCTGTCTCTCCCAAAAAAACCCTGGATCAGCTTTTCTGATTGGCTGATGGGTTCCAGTTCATTTGCTAAATTCCAGCATCTGACGCTCCGATTTTGTACGATTGCTTTTCCAGGAGCTCTGGGCGCCCCGATACTGATCCTGCTGACTGCTGAGATGCTTGCCCCCCCCACCGACCCTTTCCAGGTAAAAGGGGTAAACAGGAATTGCTTGACGCACCAAACGATTTCAGTAGTTGTGACACGCAGAGCTTTAGACGTCCTGCCCAGCCTGAAGCAGAAGACGCCCACTAGCAGCTAAGAGGATTGGTAGGAGGATGCGGTTTCCTGCTCACCATGTGCTTGGAGCTCTCCGTCATCAGGAACATGAGGCCTTCCACTCCATGCTGCACCATCTCCACCGGAACGCTGAGCTTCCCTGCAGACAGAGGGTCAGGGTTAACCCATGCAGCTCCATGGGATCCAGACAGACCACCTCCTGACGCAGAGCAGCATCCGCCATCCATCACTGCAGCTGCTGGAAGCTCCGCCTTCATCTTTACAGAACATCAGCAGCAATAAGGGCCGTCAGGTTCTTTTGGGTCAGCAGAGGTTCTGCTCTGACCTGCGGAGCTGAATGTCCCATCCATGCTCCCACTACAGACTGCTGTCCTATTATAGCTGAACGTCTGGGGGCAAGGGGGTCTGGGCGGCCAACGGCGTGTAAAATCAGAATTGAGTCCAGCAAACGCCTCATTGATGCTAGCGAACACAGAGGGAATCTGGCAGGTAAAAGAGCTCCAGACCACCAGGTGGCGACGATGATCAACCAGAACAGACGTCACTCCAACATGAACCTGCCGCTTTTTAGAAAAAACTCATTCTATAGAAGTCTTCCTAAACATACAGACCATCTGGGGCCACCTCACATGCGCTCCCCATCACCATGTACCAGGCGGCCCCCCCACCAGCTCCATCGACTGACGAGGCGGCCCCCACAGTCTCCTTCACTGAACAGGGGGCCCCCACTGCTCATCTCTTGACTTTTGAAGGAAGGTTTGTGGTGGGCTGGTCTTGGCAGGTGTGGGTTGCGTTGTGGTGTAGGGGGCCTGCTAGGGCTGTGTACACGGTGTCCGGAGGGGGGCCCGGTGGCCCCCCTACCCACCGTGGTGGCGCCGGTGAGGATGAGGACCGGGGCGCCTTCCCCCCAGGGGGGAGAGAGGGAGAGGAGGAGGGGACCGGGCGGCAGGGCCTCCCACCTGGGAGGAAATGAAGCGAGGGGTGCGGCTTGCAGAGGTGGCGGTGGAAGCGTGTGCGCCTACACAACAGCGTGCGAGTTAGGTAGTGTAGCCGCAGTGCACATAGTGACAGGCACCCAGCCTGCCCACCGTCTGTATATACCATCTAGGTGTGAGCCCCCACATTGCCTCCCATCATGACACGACGAGGGGCCGTATACCACCATGATCTCCTCTCAACTGCATCACGATTGGAGCACACCAACATGCTCATCATGCTGTGTCCAGATGGTAAGCGCACACCCTCACAGCTAGCCCACGTCTCCATCACTGACGTGCAGGGGCAGTCCCATACCCACCCAATCCGAGCCTCTGCCGATCACTCTTGACACAGGGGACGACCCTCCACAGCTAGCCATCACTGACCAGGGGCACCCGGGTACAGAAGACTGCCCGAGGTCACGAGCACACAGAGGAGAGGGGAGACACCCCCATCACTTATCGCTCTCTCACTCAATGACGATGGGGCCCCTACACAGTCCGACCCATGTTAGTCCATCAGAGTCTCGCTCCAGAGGGCCCCCCTCCGACTCACATCATACTGACGAGGTGGCCTAGTGACAGTGTCCTGTCTCCGCAACGAGAATCAGGCCCCCCTCAATCAGCGTTCCTCTTTCAGTCAGCACCAGCAGGGGCGTTCTCACCCCGCCTCCCATAGCTCCATCGACTGCAGACTCGGGACGGGCTGGGCAGCGACGACACAGCGTCACATCTAACGCGCTCATCGGAGCCCCCAAACCTAGCTATCTACTAGCAGTGAACGCACGGTGGGGGCACCCCACAAGAGGCTCGTTCATCAATGAGCGAGGTGCCCGCCAAGTCTCCGAGAATCAGGACGAGGGGGGTTCTCTGGGGCCACAGCAGCTTCATCGCGTGTGTAGTACGTGGATCGTAGTCAAAATCGTAGAAGGCCTGGCTCTGATTGATCGCAGCCGTTGGGAAAATAACAGGAACCATGCCCGCCTTCAGACAAATTTAGGAGAGGGGAAGGAGAACTTTTGTTTACGACCAGCCCACCCCTCCTCTTCGTCATCAACCTGCCGCTTCAGCCTCCAGTGTTCCCCAAAGGTGCGCGTCCTGCAGACAGACAAGAAAGAAAAGAGGGTCAGCCACAGCGCTTGCTTCTACAGGAGACCCAGGAGGAGGGAGGTAGACCATGAGGTATTTGTGTGATGTTTAACATGAAGGTTCCGTCAGAAACAGGCCCCCCCCCACCATCTAGCTCCATCAGTGACCAGGGGCCCCCACTAGCTCCATCACTGACGAGGAGCCACCACAGCTCCAATCACTGACCGGGCCCCCCACTAGCCTCAATTCACTGCGAGGGTGAGACCCCCACCAAGCTCATCACTGAACCAGGGCCCCCCACCACAGCTCCATCATGACGAGGGGGGGCCCCCCACAGTTCCGTCAGAAACCAGGCCCCCCACCACAGCTCCATCAGTGACCAGGCCGGCCCCCCACACGCCACCATCACTGGACGTGGAGGCCCCACAGTTCCGTCAGAAACCAGGCCCCCCACCACAGCTCCATCAGTGACCAGGGCCCCCCACTCAGGCAGCCTACCATCACTTACTGATGGGGGCCCACAGCTCCATCACTGACGAGGGGCACCCAATGCCCATCACATGACGAGGAGCCCCCACAGCTGTCCCTATCAGTTGACGAGGGGCCCCCACAGAGCCTCCAATCACTGACGAGGGGCCCCACAGCTCCATCACGGCGAGGGTGGCCCCACCGCTCCATCAGGAACGAGGAGGCCCCCAGCAGCGTCATCACTGACGAGGGAGCCCCCAGTTCCGTCAGAAACCGGCCCGCCCCCCACCGCTCCAATCACTGACGAGGACCCCACAGCTCCATCACTGACCGAGGGCCCCCACAGCTCCATCACTGACGAGGGGCCCCCACAGCTCCATCACTGACGAGGGGCCCCACAGTTCCGTCAGAAACCAGGCCCCCCACCACAGCTCCATCACTGACGAGGAGCCCCCACAGCTCCATCACTGACGAGGGGCCCCCACAGCTCCATCACTGACCAGGGGCCCCCACAGCTCCATCACTGACGAGGGGCCCCCACAGCTCCATCACTGACCAGGGGCCCCCACAGCTCCATCACTGACGAGGGGCCCCCACAGCTCCATCACTGACCAGGGGCCCCCACAGCTCCATCACTGACCAGGGGCCCCCACAGCTCCATCACTGACGAGGGGCCCCCACAGCTCCATCACTGACCAGGGGCCCCCACAGCTCCATCACTGACCAGGGGCCCCCACAGCTCCATCACTGACGAGGGGCCCCCACAGCTCCATCACTGACCAGGGGCCCCCACAGCTCCATCACTGACGAGGGGCCCCCACAGCTCCATCACTGACCAGGGGCCCCCACAGCTCCATCACTGACCAGGGGCCCCCACAGCTCCATCACTGACGAGGGGCCCCCACAGCTCTATCACTGACGAGGGGCCCCCACAGCTCCATCACTGACCAGGGGCCCCCACAGCTCCATCACTGTCGGTGCGGGCCTTAGTGCTGTAAAACTTATACCCCAGGAGGGTCTGACCCATGTATGATTACCCAGTATTTACCACTGAGCTCCACGATCACTGTCCAGAGGATGACCAGGAGACGACCTCCCACCACACGCCTACCTAATCACTGACGGTTAGTAGCTCGTGGCCCATTACATCATTGTTAGCACTGTCCATTCATCATGAAACCAGGGTGCCCCCACAGCCTCCAACGCACTCGAACGAGGTGGCCCCCACTCAGCTATTTATATTCACTTGTAATCCGAGCAGGTGACCCTACCACCAGTGTGCTCCATCACTGACCACCGGTGGCCCCTCAAGCTGTCCCCTCACTCAATTCTCGCCCCCACACGGGGACCTGCTACCGCCACAGTCTCCATCACTGACCACAGCGCTGGCGAGCCCATATCCAGACAGCTCACTACTCATCGACACGTAGGGAGGTGCCCCCACAAGCTCCAATTCACTGACCTCCAGGGGCCCCCACAGACTCCCCATCACACCTGACCAGGGGCCCCCCAACGCCATCCATCTCAACTTGCTCGGCCGGCCCGGACTAACCCCACACCATACATTCTTGTAGCTTCGCCTATTATGTCGATCCCCTTATGTCCAGACACGAGACGCACTCTCTGCATCCCGTACCACTAAGCAATGCATCACGCGACGAGTGGGCGCCCCACGAGCTATTATCTAATGGATGACCGAAATGTATGGATCCTGACGCAACGTATGACTCCCTATGACAATCGCCAACACCAGGCAGGCTTCCCGACTAGCTCCATCACTGACGAGGGGCCCCCACAGCTCCATCACTGCGACTTGAATGTGGGGATTTCCACATCACACAGACTCATCCATCGCCACTGACCAGACGGGCCCCCACAGCTCCAAACGAGATGGAGCCCCAATACAGCGTCCATCAGTGACCAGGGGCCCACCTGCTTCCTATCCTGTACGAGGGGCCCCCACAGCTCATAACATGACCAGTGTGGCCCCAGAGCCCATCCATACTGAACAGGGGGCCCCCACAGCTGCATCACTCACTGAGAGGGGCCCCCCACAGCTATGATTCACTGGAGAGGGGCCCCCACCAGCTCCATCACTGCCAGGGGCCCCGACAGCTCCGATCTCACTGACCTAGGGGCCCCCCACGGCTCCATCACTGACCAGGGGCCCGCACAAGCTCCCTTTCAGCTGGACGCTCGCGAGGGGGGCCCCCACATAGCTTCCAGGGTCCGACAGTTACGCGACATACACCAACACGACGCTAGTTCCAATGACGATGTGCCTGTGCCCCTCACACGCTCCTACGCACTGACCAGGGGCTCCCCCACCCATGCCTCTCGCACTTCACTGACACACGGGGCACCCCACCAGCTCCATCATGACGGAATGGGTCCCACACTAGCTCTATAATCAACTGAACGTGGGGCTCCCCCACAGCCTACAATAAGATGACCATGCGAATTCTCGAGTTTGTGCCCCACAGTCTCTATCTACATGACCAGGTGGGCCCCCACAGCTGATAAATCAACTGACGTGATGAGGAGGGGCCTACCCACTAAGACTCACTATGCACTGTCCTGGGCGCCCCACACTTGAGCTCCATCACTGATCCAGGCGCAGCTGCGCACCCACAGCCCTCCCTTCACTGACCCCCAGGGCGAGGCACCCCCACAGCCTCCCTCATCACTGACGTGGGCACACCACGAGCCGCAATCTGACTGCTACTCCGGGGCCCCACGAGTGCCTTCCATGCACTGACCAGGCGGCCCCCTCAGCTATATTAACTGCTTCGATCGCCATCGGGGCCCCCTATACAGCCGCCTATCACCTGACCGACGAGCTGAGCTCGCTCACAGCTCCTATCACTCTGACCAGGGGGCGCCCACAACCAGTCACATCAATGCGTAGGTCGGCGTCCCCCGACGAGGCTCCATTCACTATCGCCTTACGACGTGGTGCGCTGCCTCCCCCACCCACGCTCCAACTCACTGACCACGTGCGGCCCCCCACAGCTCCATCACTGACCAGGGGTCCACGCCAGACTACCACCTTGTGTTGGTGTGCTTAGTGCCAAAGCTCCCATCACTGACCAGGGGCCGCCCACAGCTCCATCAATGACGAGGTGCGCCGATGCCTCGCACTCCCACAGCTCCAATCACTGACACAAGGCGGCACTCCCCAAGCTCCCATCAATGACCTCGTGGGCCCACCTCAGCTCCATCACTGTCCAGGGCCCGGCCCCCACAGCCTCCTATCACTGACCAGGTCGGCCAACCCCCACAGCTTGTCATCACTGATGAGGGGGTCGGGGCCCCCACAGCTCCATCACTGACCAGGCAGCGCTCCCGAGCAGCGTCCTATCACTGACCAGGAGGCACCCCACAGCTCCACTCCAATGACCAGGGGCCCCCACAGCTATCACTGACCTGGGGGCCCCCACAGCTGCTATCACTGACGATGGGGGCTCCCCCGCTCAGCTATGATTCCTATCGTTAGAGGGGACCCCACAGCTTCCATCCAATGACGAGGGTGGCCGACGGGCCTCCCTCATGCTCCCCGGATCACCTGACCAGAGGGCACCCCACATGTCCTTCACTGTATCCCAGGTGCCCCCACAGGCCTACCACGTCATCGACACCAGGCTGGCTCCCCTACGAGCTCTCCATAACTAGACCAAGGGGACGCCCCACGCTCCTCTCTCATGTAGAGGGGCCTCCCACACAAGCTACTCCGGATCTGATCTGAGAGGGAGCCCAGGGCGGCACCCCACTAGACTCTCACCTATCATGATCTGGTGGCCACTCCTCCACACCCACCACAGTCCCAGTCACACTAGTACCAGGGATCCTCCTCTAGCTCCATCACACTGTACTGTGGTGCTCCCTATGCCGCCTCCTTCAATGACGACAAAGGGGCGGGGCTGGACAACCCTCAGCTCCATCATCTGATCGAGGGGACACCTAAGCAGCACTTAACTGACCAAATGGCAGGCCCCACGAGTCCATCATGGACCAGGAGGGGCACACCCGCAGTAGCTCCCATGACCAGGGGCCCCCACAGCTTATCACTGACCGAGGCTGGGCCCCAAAGCCTCCGATCACTGTGACCAGGGGCCCCCAGCTCATATCACTGACAGGGGCCCCCACAGAGCTCCTCATGTATCACTGACCAGGTGTGGCCCCCACAGCGTTTGCATACACTGGACGAGGGGCCCCCACTCAGCTCCACTCACTGACCAGGGGCCCCCACAGCTCCATCACTGAAACCAAGGGTGCCCGTCAGCTCCTTAATCACTGACCAGGGGGGCGCCCCCATTCTAGCTCCATCTTACTGACCAGGGCCCCCCACAGCTCCAACACTGGACCGGTGGCCCCCACAGCTGTATATCAGTGACCAGGGGACCCCACAGCTACAGCTCCATCAACTGGAACCAGGGGCCCGCCGCCACAGCTAGCCTTCCAGATACTGGGACGAGGGGGCGGTATGGCGTTCCCCAACAGCTATCAGTGACGAGGGGCCCCCAAGCTATCATCACTGACGAGGTGGCCCCACCCGACACAGCTCCATCCACTGACTCAGGGGGCCCCAACACAAGCTCCATCAACTGACACCTTAGGGCCCCAAACGCTCCATTCAACTGACGAGGGGCCTCCCAAAGCATCCATACGACCAGGGGCCAGCCCACTATGCATCCGCAATCACTGACGAGTGGCGGCCGCCCCACGAGCTCCTGTTCACTGACCCAGGGGGGCGCCCACCAGCTACAATCACGTCTGACCAGGGGCCCCCCAGACTCCATCACGACAAGGGGCCCCCACAGCTCCAATCACTGACCAGGGGCCCGCCGCCACGCTATAATCAGTGGACCCAGGGGGCCCATCCACACTCCCATCAATGTACCAGGGGCCCCCACAGCTACATCACTGACGAGGGGCCCCTCAGCTTATCAGTGAAGAGGGGCTCCCCACAGCTCCATCACTGACCAGGGGCCCCCACAGCTCCATCACTGACCAGGGGCCCCCACAGCTCCATCACTGACCAGGGGCCCCCACAGCTCCATCACTGACGAGGGGCCCCCACAGCTATATCAGTGACGAGGGGCCCCCACAGCTCCATCACTGACCAGGGGCCCCCACAGCTCCATCACTGACGAGGGGCCCCCACAGCTCCATCACTGACCAGGGGCCCCCACAGCTCCATCACTGACCAGGGGCCCCCACAGCTCCATCACTGACCAGGGGCCCCCACAGCTCCATCACTGACCAGGGGCCCCCACAGCTCCATCACTGACGAGGGGCCCCCACAGCTATATCAGTGACGAGGGGCCCCCACAGCTCCATCACTGACCAGGGGCCCCCACAGCTCCATCACTGACCAGGGGCCCCCACAGCTCCATCACTGACCAGGGGCCCCCACAGCTCCATCACTGACCGAGGGGCCCCCACAGCTCCATCACTGACGAGGGGCCCCCACAGCTCCATCACTGACCAGGGGCCCCCACAGCTCCATCACTGACGAGGGGGCCCCCACAGCTCCATCACTGACCAGGGGCCCCCACAGCTCCATCACTGACCAGGGGCCCCCACAGCTCCATCACTGACGCAGGGGCCCCCACAGCTCCATCACTGACCAGGGGCCCCCACAGCTCCATCACTGACCAGGGGCCCCCACAGCTCCATCACTGACGAGGAGCCCCCACAGCTTCATCAGTGACGAGGGGCCCCCACAGCTCCATCACTGACGAGGGGCCCCCACAGCTCCATCACTGACGAGGGGCCCCCACAGCTCCATCACTGACCAGGGGCCCCCACAGCTCCATCACTGACCAGGGGCCCCCCACAGCTCCATCACTGACCAGGGGGCCCCCACCTGCTCCCCATCAGGACCAGGGGGCCCCCCACTAGCTCCATCATGCTGACCAGGGGCCCCCACAGCTCCTATCCACCTTGACGATGGGTGCTCCCTAACAGCTCCATACTGACCTGGGGCCCCCACAGCTCCATCACTGACCAGGGGCCCCCACAGCTCCATCTGATTGACCAGGGGCCCCCACAGCTCCATCACTGACCAGGGGCCCCCACAGCTCCATCACTGACCAGGGGCCCCCACAGCTCCATCACTGACCAGGGGCCCCCACAGCTATATCAGTGACCAGGATGAGGATTTAAAGCCGTCTAAATCATTATTATCATTTTCATTATAATTGTTAATATTATTATTATTTTAGGAACAATGCAAACCGGTTGTCTCCATGGAAACATAGACCTGTCTGCAGTCTCTCTGTGGTCTTTGTGGACAGCGCTGTTTGCAGCTATACGCAGATCTTTCTACCTAGAATGTGAAAGTCTTACTGGCTGCTCCTTCATAGATCTTTGGGTTGCTTCCTTTCCTCAGGAACTCCAGAGCGATGCGGCAGAACTCCTCCACCACTGGAAGGAAAACATGCAGAGAATGAAACATGGAAGACCTGCTGGTTCATCTAAAGCAGAAATAAAACAACCAGAGGAGGTCTGTGACCAACCAGCTTCATCAGAAACCTTTTAAAGAAACAAACGATCAAAAAGAAAAGATCAGATAAAACAAGAACAGGAAACATTAACTTCTAAACCTGCTTTAAGGACACAAGTATGAAAGCCGGGAAATAAAAATAAAACAAAGAATTAAGATCACTAAATAAAGTCTCTTTATTTGCAGAAACAGTTTTAATATTCTGAGAATTACAAAAAACTTTTTTCATCCAACTTGGTAAAGATTTAGAGAAACATTAAAGAAAATCATGTTCTTTAATAAATATTAACTTTTCTGACTGTTAATAAGACGCCATATTTAACAACTTTCTCCGAGGAAGAAACAAAAACCAACCAGTAATAAATTTATTTCCATAAATCTTAAAACCTCCAGAATGAAACGTTCTGCTGGTAGAGAACCAGGAAGTAAACCGCAGGTTTTCATTGGCTCAGGCGGGTCACGTGACACTCGCTGATTCTGCCGCTGACTTGGACTGAATGACCGCTAAATAAAGCAGAGGGTTCGGAACCCGGTTCGGTTCGGCTGATCTTACCGGAACCATCGACCTGGGTGAGGAAGCCCAGGTGGTCTTTATGCTCCTCAGACAGAACCAGCAGCATCCCGAGATCCTCTAGGCGGCGAGACGCCGTTCTTCTTCGCGGGTTGATTTTAGGCGCTAAAGGTAAAGTAGCGCCGCCTGCTGGTAAAGGACTCTAATAACCTTCCAATTAAATTAAACTAATTGGATATGAATAAATGAAATCATACGACAGTACTCCTGGTCACTTATATCTTTAGTGTTTTAAGGTATTAGCTGCTCTTTCCTTTGACATATTATTGGATCAGTCTGTTTGTGATTTTTGCAGAACTCTTTGATCTGAATCATGACGTCATTGTGTCTGGAACCTTCTTGCTGCAGAGCAACAGTGCTACAGTCTGTGCCTCCATGCAGCCCTCTGATATTCTGATCTACTAGAATTAATTTATATATCAGTTGTTTTGTTTTTCTAGCTTCATTTGTCCGCCGGCGTCCCGTTTCCACCGCTGGTTCTGTTCTATATGGCGTGTTCTACACCATCTGCTCTCACGCTCATGGAAGATTTGATCTACGTCAACTAGAATCTGAACCTTTTATTGTTTGTTGAAAGATCTGAGCAGCAATCCCTTCTAGTAGAGATATTTCTTCAACAGAAACACCCGACACATCTGTTTTTCCCCACAGTTACCTGAACTTTAAACACAATTTTCTGAACTTTCTGATCTAGGAGACTTTAGATGCAGGAAATACTCAGATATTCATCGTTTGAATAATTTCAGGCCAATTTCCAATGTTAATATCAGATCATTTCAATTCCTGAATGCTAATATTTAGCAGGACTGTTTATTTACCGATGCTGAAGCGTGACTCATAAAGACGTGTACTTATGTCAAAGAGGCTCATAACCACAATTATGCGTTATTCAGTTTATGTATTAAATCTTTACAGAAATATTAATTGTGCTTCATTGATTTTTTTTCTATTTAGCTGAATATTCTGACATATTTTTAAGGCAATCAGTTTCCTCATTTAATCTGAGCTCCAACTACTGATCCGGTTTCACTGAGAGCCAAAGAGGGAAAATGTAGATTTCCTCAGAGTGAGGCTGAAAGTGACTCCAACAGCGGATCAGAACCAATCAGTCCATCAATGTGGCCTCAGGTCCGGATCTACAGCCTCATCATTTTAATCAGATCTAAGATCAACATCCAGCATCAAAGCAGAAGGAAACATTTCCTCTCCGGTTCTGCAGAGAGACGGATCCAGTTCGGCCATCTTTGGCCTTTTCAGAGATTTTTGGTCCTTCTGAGTTTACAGGTGCTGGTCATAAAATTAGAATATCATGAAAAAGTAGATTGATTTCAGTAATTCCATTTAAAAAGTGAAACTTGTATATTATATTCATACATTACATACAAACTCATATATTTCAGATGTTTATTTTGTTTAATTTTGATGATTACAAATGACAACAAATGAAAATCTCAAATTCATCATATCAGAAAATTAGAATATTGTGAAAAGGTTCAAAATTGATGGCCCCTGGTGCCACACTCTAATCAGCTAATTAACTCAAACCACCTGCAAAAGCCTTTAAATGGTCTTTCAGTCTAGTTCTATAGGCTACACAATCATGGGGAAGACTGCTGACTTGACAGTTGTCCAAAAGACGACCATCGACACCTTGCACAAGGAGGGCAAGACACAAAAGGTCATCGCTAAAGAGGCTGGCTGTTCACAGAGCTCAGTGTCCAAGCACATTAATAGAGAGGCGAAGGGAAGGAAAAGATGTGGTCGAAAAAGTGTACAAGCAAGAGAGATAACCGCACCCTGGAGAGGATTGTGAAACAAAACCCCTTCAAAAATGTGGGGGAGATTCACAAAGAGTGGACTGCAGCTGGAGTGAGTGCTTCAAGAACCACCACACACAGACGTATGAAAGACATGGGTTTCTGCTGTCGCATTCCTTGTGTCAAGCCACTCTTGAACCACAGACAGCGTCAGAAGCGTCTTGCCTGGGCTAAAGAGAAACAGGACTGGACTGCTGGTGAGTGGTCCAAAGTCATGTTCTCTGATGAAAGTAAATTTTGCATTTCCTTTGGAAATCAAGGTCCCAGAGTCTGGAGGAAAAGAAGAGAGGCACTTCATCCACGTTGCTTGAAGTCCAGTGTAAAGTTTCCACAGTCAGTGATGGTTTGGGGTGCCATGTCATCTGCTGGTGTTGGTCCATTGTGTTTTCTGAGGTCCAGGGTCAACGCAGCCACATACCAGGAAGTTCTAGAGCACTTCATGCTTCCTGCA
This sequence comes from Cyprinodon tularosa, assembly GCF_016077235.1. Classification (NCBI taxonomy): domain Eukaryota; kingdom Metazoa; phylum Chordata; class Actinopteri; order Cyprinodontiformes; family Cyprinodontidae; genus Cyprinodon; species Cyprinodon tularosa. The sequence goes on from NW_024039699.1 coordinate 238,042, forward strand.
GCTGACCAACTTTTTGGAGATGCAGATTTCATTTTCCAACAGGACTTGGCACCTGCACACAGTGCCAAAGCTACCAGTACCTGGTTGAAGGACCATGGTATCCCTGTTCTTAATTGGCCAGCAAACTCTCCTGACCTTAACCCCATAGAAAATCTATGGGGTATTGTGAAGAAGAAGATGCAATACACCAGACCCAACAATTCAGAAGAGCTAAAAGCCACTATTAGAGCAACCTGGGCTATCATAACACCTGAGCAGTGCCACAGACTGATCGACTCCATGCCACGCCGCATTGCTGCAGTAATACAGGCCAAAGGAGGCCCAACTAAATACTGAGTGCTGTACATGCTCATACTTTTCATGTTCATACTTTTCAGTTGGCCAACATTTCTATAAATCCTTTGTTTTTATTGGTCTTCAGTAATATTCTAATTTTCTGATATGATGAATTTGAGATTTTCATTTGTTGTCATTTGTAATCATCAAAATTAAACAAAATAAACATCTGAAATATATGAGTTTGTATGTAATGTATGAATATAATATACAAGTTTCACTTTTTAAATGGAATTACTGAAATCAATCTACTTTTTCATGATATTCTAATTTTATGACCAGCACCTGTATTTGCAGAAAGTCTTTCATCAGTTAAACGGATGTTAATGTTTTTATTCTTTTTATTTTACTATAAAAATGTTTTCCATCTGGAAATGAAAGTTCCGTCTGGATTACAAACATCCCGGATTGGAGTTAATAATTAATCTCTGAATAAACATTTATTCTAGTTATTTTAGATCTCACTGTTTGAAAGGAAAACTTCCTAAAATGACATTTAATCACATCTTCATCTATCATAGATCCATGATGGATGTATCATAGATCTATGATAGATGTACTATAGATCTATGATAGATGTACTGTAGATCTATAATAGATGTGAACACTCCATGAAGGTGATGCTGGCGAATCCTCAGATCAAACCATAGATCTATAATAGATGTACTGTAGATCTATGATGGATGTACTATAGATCTATAATAGATGTGCTATAGATCTATAATAGATGTGAACACTCCATGAAGGTGATCCTGGCGAATCCTCAGATCAAACCATAGATCTATAATAGATGTACTGTAGATCTATGATGGATGTACTACAGATCTATAATAGATGTGAACACTCCACGAAGGTGATGCTGGTGAATCCTCAGATCAAACCATAGATCTATAATAGATGTACTGTAGATCTATGATGGATGTACTACAGATCTATAATAGATGTGAACACTCCACGAAGGTGATGCTGGTGAATCCTCAGATCAAAGGAAGCAGCCATCTTAAATCTTAAATGTATTTTTATTGCATGTATAAAAAGGAAGTGACCAGAAGGTTTGTGTTGGTTGCTTAGCAACCAGTCTGCTCTAATATGGGAGTAGAAAAGTTGTCAGTTAAACGGCTTCATGCTAACAGGAGCTGCATCTATTAGCATCTAGAATCAAACCAAAACATTGAAAACACCGATTATAAAAATCATAGAAAGTAAATAAAATAAACCCCAACCAGCGTAATAAAGCACAGCACACAGACGGGAGGTCACCTGGAGACCCCCCCACCACCAGGACCCCATCATGGCGGAGAACATGGAGGTCAACCAGACCCACAGCACATGGACAATACTGACTCCCTCTGAGGAGGCCAAGGACCTCCATGCTTCTCAGCTCCACACCACCAGCAGTCTGTCCAGGAGCTCCTCCCAGCGCTCCTCCTCACCAGGAAAACCTCCTCCAGGAGAAAAAACAAGGGAATCAACGCTGATCTCCATTTAAATTCATCAACTGGAGATGGAGAAGGTGCTCCTGCTGGAGGGGAGGTGCTCCTGGCTTCAGACCCAAAGGCCTGAAACCAGGAAACTAACGATGGCGGGATGGAGAGCGCAGCAGAACACGGAGGAATCCATCCAGGATCAGAACCCGGTCCTGGACCGCTCCATCTGCAGGAGGTCGTGGTGGGAGGAGGTCATGGTGGGAGGAGGAGGTCATGTTGGGGAGGAGGTCATGGTGGAGAAGAGGTCATGGTGGGGAGGAGGTCATGGAGGGAGGAGGTCATGGAGGGGAGGTCTTTTATAGAGGGAAATAAAAAGGCCCTGAAATCAAAGATGGAGGAAGGATGGGAGCTCAGAAGGCGCCGTCGGCGTGTTCTGAGCTCCCATCGGTTCCGTCCCTCCTAGTGTTTAACGGCCTCAAACGGCCAATAAAAAGAGGCGTTGAATAAAAACTGAGGTGAGGAGGCGCTGCTGCCAGGCTGACCAATCACAGGCCTCCGTTAAAGCCCGCCATCTCAGCAGGCCGCCGCGTCACCGGATGGACTAGTGTTAGAGCAGGCTGGGTAGGCCCGGTTCTACAGCGGCACCACGCCGCTGTAGAACCGGGCCCAGTGTGGTCCGGTTCTACAGCGGCGTGGTGCCACTGGAGGAGCAGACCCAGTGGTTCTGTGGATCCACTGCTGGCGACCCGTTTGTTGGTTCTGGAGGTCCAGATGACAGTCTCTCAATATTAAAGGTTAAAAGAAAAGAAAGAAGCTGGGAGGTTTTCAGAGGAGGAGGGGGCGGAGCTTCACATGATGCTGCACTCCCTGGACGACACTTTGCCCTGCGGAGGAGAGAGAGACATCCATCAGAACATCACCATCTAGAACCAGCAGCACAGAACCGGGTTGGGGGAGCAGTTCTGGTCCAGCAGGACCGGCTGCATGAAGGCTGCTGGTTGGGGTTGCTATGGTAACCCTTTTCAGGGTCAGGGAGACCTGTTGACTGATTGGTCAGGAGGATGTTTCCACGCTGCGCTCAGCATTCCTCTATTTAAAAAGTGATGATGTCACAGCTCTAGATTTGCTTAAATTTAACAGAATTCACATTTTCAAACTTTGAAAAAAATGTAAAATTGGAGGTTGGAGGAGACGGGTCCATCGGGACTGGCCCCTCCCACCAGGACCGGCCCCTCCCACCGGGGACCGGCCCCTCCCACCGGGGAGGACCGGCCCCTCCCACCGGGGAGGACCGGCCCCTCCCACCGGGGAGGACCGGCCCCTCCCACCGGGGAGGACCGGCCCCTCCCACCGGGGAGGACCGGCCCCTCCCACCGGGGAGGACCGGCGCCTCCCACCGGGGAGGACCGGCCCCTCCCACCGGGGAGGACCGGCGCCTCCCACCGGGGAGGACCGGCGCCTCCCACCGGGGAGGACCGGCGCCTCCACGCTAACCCTGCCCACAGGCTGTAGTTACCTTCTGAGGCCTCTCCTCCTGCTCGTCACCGTTCTCCATCTCCATCTGAGTCTTGGTTACACTCCTCCTGGCCACCTCCTGCAGGAGCAGACCCACAGCCTGTCAGTGACTGGGAGCAGAGCGGGTGGCGGGTCACACGGGGACATCCTTACCTCGCCGTCCGAATCCACCAGGGAGGTCACCACCACACTTCCTGTCCCCCAGGAAGCTTGGCTCTTCCACAGCAGGTCAGACGGCGGGCTGTGAGCGACGCCGGCATCAGCGGCCCAAACCTGAGCAGAACCAGAAGGCCGACATGAGGACCGCTGGCATTCTAGAGCATGTAGATCTATAGAGCTGCTCTGATCTCACCGTCACAGACTGCCCCGCCTTCAGAACAAATTTAGGAGAGAACTTGTAGACCAGCTCCTCTTCGTCATCAACCTGCCGCTTCAGCCTCCAGTTCCCCAAAGGCTGGTCCTGCAGACAGAAGAGGTCAGCCACAGCTCTGCTTCTACAGGAGACCCAGGAGGAGACCCAGGAGGAGACCCAGGAGGAGACCCAGGAGGAGACCCAGTAGGAGACCCAGGAGGAGACCCAGGAACACCTCCACCCACCTTCTGGCTCTCGTTGTTCAGGGTGACGGCGCTTCCGTCCATGTCGGTGGGAGAAATGGTCACTGCTCCGCTGGCCGTGGCCTCCTCAGACACCAGCAGCTCCTCTCCTCTCGCCATCTCCAGCAGCTCCGCCTCCTCCTGAGGCCTTTTCCTCTTGGAGGAGCGGGAGGAGGAGGACCCAGTGATCCTGGAGACGGTCACTTGAGACGACGGGCTTGGAGACAGTTTGAGTCTGAGGAGAAAACCCAACATTGTTCAGTTATTGATTAATCACACCTGTGAGGTCTGGACCACGGCCGCAGGAGGCGCAGGAGGCGCAGGTCTAAAACACTAGTTTACCAGAGTCCTGTGCTCCTCCTCCCCCTCCAGCAGCTACCTGTGCTCCTCCTCCCCCTCCAGCAGCTACCTGTGCTCCTCCTCCCCCTCCAGCAGCTACCTGTGCTCCTCCTCCCTCTCCTTCGTGGCTACCTGTGCTCCTCCTCCCCCTCCAGCAGCTACCTGTGCTCCTCCTCCCCCTCCAGCAGCTACCTGTGCTCCTCCTCCCCCTCCAGCAGCTACCTGTGCTCCTCCTCCCCCTCCAGCAGCTACCTGTGCTCCTCCTCCCCCTCCAGCAGCTACCTGTGCTCCTCCTCCCCCTCCAGCAGCCTACCTGTGGCTCCTTCCTCCCTCCTCCAGCGTGGCTACCTGTGCTCCTCCTCCCCTCCAGCAGCTACCTGTGCTCCGTCCCTCCCCGTCCAGCAGCTCCCTGTGGCTCCTCATCCTCCCTCCAGCAGTCTACCTGTTGCTCCTCCTCCCCCTCCAGCGTGGCTACCTGTGCTCTCCTTCCCCTCCCAGCAGCTACCTGTGCTCCTCCCCCTCCAGCAGCTACCCTGTGCTCCTCCCCTCCAGCAGCTACCTGTGCTCGCTCCCCCTCCAGCAGCTACCTGTGCTCCTCCCCTCCAGCAACTACCTGTGCTCCTCCCCTCTCAGTCATCTACCTGTGCTCCTCCCCCTCCAGCAGCTACCTGTGCTCCTCCTCCCCCTCCAGCAGCTACCTGTGCTCCTCCTCCCCCTCCAGCAGCTACCTGTGCTCCTCCTCCCCCTCCAGCAGCTACCTGTGCTCCTCCTCCCCCTCCAGCAGCTACCTGTGCTCCTCCCCCTCCAGCGAGGCTACCTGTGCTCCTCCTCCCCCTCCAGCAACTACCTGTGCTCCTCCCCCTCCAGCAGCTACCTGTGCTCCTCCCCCTCCAGCAGCTACCTGTGCTCCTCCCCCTCCAGCAGCTACCTGTGCTCCTCCCCCTCCAGCAGCTACCTGTGCTCCTCCTCCCCTCCAGCAGCTACCTGTGCTCCTCCCCCTCCAGCAGCTACCTGTGCTCCTCCCCTCCAGCAGCTACCTGTGCTCCTCCTCCCCCTCCAGCAGCTACCTGTGCTCCTCCCCCCTCCAGCAGCTACCTGTGCTCCTCCCCCTCCAGCAGCTACCTGTGCTCCTCCCCCTCCAGCAGCTACCTGTGCTCCTCCTCCCCCTCCAGCAGCTACCTGTGCTCCTCCTCCCCCTCCAGCAGCTACCTGTGCTCCTCCCCCTCCAGCAGCTACCTGTGCTCCTCCTCCCCTCCAGCAGCTACCTGTGCTCCTCCCCCCTCCAGCAGCTACCTGTGCTCCTCCCCCCTCCAGCAACTACCTGTGCTCCTCCCCCTCCAGCAGCTACCTGTGCTCCTCCCCCTCCAGCAGCTACCTGTGCTCCTCCCCCTCCAGCAGCTACCTGTGCTCCTCCCCCTCCAGCAACTACCTGTGCTCCTCCTCCCCCTCCAGCAGGCTACCTGTGCTCCTCCCCCTCCAGCAGCTACCTGTGCTCCTCCCCCCTCCAGCAGCTACCTGTGCTCCTCCTCCCCCTCCAGCGTGGCTACCTGTGCTCCTCCCCCTCCAGCAGCTACCTGTGCTCCTCCCCCTCCAGCGTGGCTACCTGTGCTCCTCCTCCCCCTCCAGCAGCTACCTGTGCTCCTCCTCCCCCTCCAGCAGCTACCTGTGCTCCTCCCCCTCCAGCAGCTACCTGTGCTCCTCCCCCTCCAGCAGCTACCTGTGCTCCTCCTCCCCTCCAGCAGCTACCTGTGCTCCTCCCCCTCCAGCAGCTACCTGTGCTCCTCCTCCCCCTCCAGCAGCTACCTGTGCTCCTCCCCCTCCAGCAGCTACCTGTGCTCCTCCCCCTCCAGCAGCTACCTGTGCTCCTCCCCCTCCAGCAGCTACCTGTGCTCCTCCCCCTCCAGCAGCTACCTGTGCTCCTCCCCCTCCAGCAGCTACCTGTGCTCCTCCCCCTCCAGCAGCTACCTGTGCTCCTCCTCCCCTCCAGCAGCTACCTGTGCTCCTCCTCCCCCTCCAGCGTGCTACCTGTGCTCCTCCCCCTCCAGCAGCTACCTGTGCTCCTCTCCCCCTCCAGCAGCTACCTGTGCTCCTCCCCCTCCAGCGTGGCTACCTGTGCTCCTCCTCCCCCTCCAGCAGCTACCTGTGCTCCTCCCCCTCCAGCTGGCTACCTGTGCTCCTCCCCCCTCCAGCGTGCTACCTGTGCTCCTCCCCCCTCCAGCAGCTACCTGTGCTCCTCCTCCCCCTCCAGCGTGGCTACCTGTGCTCCTCCTCCCCCTCCAGCAGCTACCTGTGCTCCTCCTCCCCCTCCAGCAGCTACCTGTGCTCCTCCTCCCCCTCCAGCAGCTACCTGTGCTCCTCCCCCTCCAGCAGCTACCTGTGCTCCTCCCCCTCCAGCAGCTACCTGTGCTCCTCCTCCCCCTCCAGCAGCTACCTGTGCTCCTCCCCCTCCAGCGAGGCTACCTGTGCTCCTCCTCCCCCTCCAGCAGCTACCTGTGCTCCTCCCCCCTCCAGCAGCTACCTGTGCTCCTCCCCCTCCAGCAGCTACCTGTGCTCCTCCCCCTCCAGCAGCTACCTGTGCTCCTCCCCCTCCAGCAGCTACCTGTGCTCCTCCCCCCCCCAGCAGCTACCTGTGCTCCTCCCCCTCCAGCAGCTACCTGTGCTCCTCCCCCTCCAGCAGCTACCTGTGCTCCTCCCCCTCCAGCAGCTACCTGTGCTCCTCCCCCTCCAGCGTGGCTACCTGTGCTCCTCCCCCTCCAGCGTGGCTACCTGTGCTCCTCCTCCCCCTCCAGCGTGGCTACCTGTGCTCCTCCTCCCCCTCCAGCAGCTACCTGTGCTCCTCCTCCCCCTCCAGCAGCTACCTGTGCTCCTCCCCCTCCAGCAGCTACCTGTGCTCCTCCCCCTCCAGCAGCTACCTGTGCTCCTCCTCCCCCTCCAGCAGCTACCTGTGCTCCTCCCCCTCCAGCGTGGCTACCTGTGCTCCTCCTCCCCCTCCAGCAGCTACCTGTGCTCCTCCCCCTCCAGCGTGGCTACCTGTGCTCCTCCTCCCCCTCCAGCAGCTACCTGTGCTCCTCCCCCTCCAGCGTGGCTACCTGTGCTCCTCCTCCCCCTCCAGCAGCTACCTGTGCTCCTCCCCCTCCAGCAGCTACCTGTGCTCCTCCCCCTCCAGCAGCTACCTGTGCTCCTCCCCCTCCAGCAGCTACCTGTGCTCCTCCTCCCCCTCCAGCAGCTACCTGTGCTCCTCCTCCCCCTCCAGCAGCTACCTGTGCTCCTCCCCCTCCAGCAGCTACCTGTGCTCCTCCCCCTCCAGCAGCTACCTGTGCTCCTCCCCCTCCAGCAGCTACCTGTGCTCCTCCCCCTCCAGCAGCTACCTGTGCTCCTCCCCCTCCAGCAGCTACCTGTGCTCCTCCCCCTCCAGCAGCTACCTGTGCTCCTCCCCCTCCAGCAGCTACCTGTGCTCCTCCCCCTCCAGCAGCTACCTGTGCTCCTCCCCCTCCAGCAGCTACCTGTGCTCCTCCCCCTCCAGCGTGCTACCTGTGCTCCTCCCCCTCCAGCGTGGCTACCTGTGCTCCTCCTCCCCCTCCAGCGTGGCTACCTGTGCTCCTCCTCCCCCTCCAGCAGCTACCTGTGCTCCTCCTCCCCCTCCAGCGTGGCTACCTGTGCTCCTCCGCCCCCTCCAGCAGCTACCTGTGCTCCTCCCCCTCCAGCAGCTACCTGTGCTCCTCCTCCCCCTCCAGCAGCTACCTGTGCTCCTCCCCCTCCAGCAGCTACCTGTGCTCCTCCCCCTCCAGCAGCTACCTGTGCTCCTCCCCCTCCAGCAGCTACCTGTGCTCCTCCCCCTCCAGCAGCTACCTGTGCTCCTCCCCCTCCAGCAGCTACCTGTGCTCCTCCCCCTCCAGCAGCTACCTGTGCTCCTCCCCCTCCAGCAGCTTCCTGTAGGCGTTGATCTCCATGTCCAGAGCCAGCTTGACGTCCAGCAGCTACCTGTGCTCCTCCCCCTCCAGCAACTACCTGTGCTCCTCCCCCTCCAGCAACTACCTGTGCTCCTCCCCCTCCAGCAGCTACCTGTGCTCCTCCCCCTCCAGCAACTACCTGTGCTCCTCCTCCCCCTCCAGCGTGGCTACCTGTGCTCCTCCTCCCCCTCCAGCGTGGCTACCTGTGCTCCTCCTCCCCCTCCAGCAGCTACCTGTGCTCCTCCCCCTCCAGCGTGGCTACCTGTGCTCCTCCTCCCCCTCCAGCAGCTACCTGTGCTCCTCCTCCCCCTCCAGCAGCTACCCGGCCCCCCTCCCCCTCCAGCGCTACCTTCTCCCCCCCCCCAGCAGCTACCTGTGCTCCTCCCCCTCCAGCGTGGCTACCTTGCTCCTCCCCCCCCTCCACGGGCTACCTGTGCTTCCCCCCCCTCCAGCACACCTGTCTCCTCCCCCTCCACGGGGTCCTGTGCCCCCCCTCCCCCTCCAGCACTACCTGGCTCCTCCCCCTCCAGCAGCTACCGTGCCCCCCCCCCAGCCCCGCTACCTGTCTCCTCCCCCCCCAGCACTACCTTGCCCCCTCCCCCTCCACACTACCTGTGCTCCTCCCTTCCCCTACATAAAAGGCCCCCCCCCCTCCACAGCTACCTGTGCTCCTCCCCCTCCAGACTAAACCCGTGCTCCCCCCCTCCAGCACCCTGTGCCCTCCCCCCCTCCCGCCGCTACCGTCCCCCCCTCCGCTGGCTACCTTTGCTCCCCCCTCCCCCCCCCACCTCCTTTGCTCCTCCCCCCCCATGGCACCGTGCTCCCCCCCCCCTCCCGCTCCCGTCCCTCCCCCTCCCCGGTGGGGTACCGGCCCCCCCTCCAGAGCTACCCCGTGCCCTCCCTCCCCCCCCCCGCGCTCCTGGCTCCTTCCCCCCCAGCGTGGACCTGGCTCCTTCCCCTCCAGCAAGCTACCTGGCTTTCCCCCTCCAAAACGTCTACCTTGCTCCTCCCCCCCTCCAGAGACCTGTCTCCTCCCCCCCGCAGCTACCGGTTTCCTCCCCCTCCAGCAGCTACCTTTCCCCCCCACCCCCCCTCCAACACTTGGCTCCTCCCCCCCCAGAGCTCCTGTGCTCCTTCCCGTACCTGGGCCCTCCCCCCCGCAGACCTTTTCCCCCCCCAGCAACACCTGGGCTCCTCCCCCTCCAGCTACCTTCTCCTCCCCCTCCAGCAGCACCCCTTGCACCCCCCCCCCCTCCAAGACCTTGCCCTCCCCCTCCCACCCTTCCCCCCCCCCAGCCGGGCTCCTGTGCCCCCCCCTCCCGTGGGGACCCTGTGCCCCTCCCCCCCAGCGTGGTACCTGTGCCCCCCCCCCCCAGCGTGGGGTACCTGTGTCCCCTCCCCCCCCACAGTACCTGTGCTCCCCCCCCCCCAGGTGGCTAAAACCCGTGCTCCCCCCACCCAAAAAAAAACTCCTGTGCTTCTGCAGGGCGCTCAGCTGGTAACCCAGGCTCTCTATCCTGCTGCGGGACTCCTGCAGCTCCTCCCGGGCGGCGCCCATGGCCTTGTCGTTGATCTCTGAGGACATCTTGGCGTTATCCAGCTGGAAGGACAGCGACAGTGAAGCTGTGGACCAGAACAGGGAGCAGCAGATGGAGGGAGGAGAGGGAGGCTCCTACCTTAGCCTGGAAGGTCTGCTCCAGCTCCTCCTTGTAGAGGGAAACCTGCTCATCATGCTGCCTCCGCAGGTCCTGCAGGATCACAGAGTCAGGAGATACTCAGCAGAGATCATGGACCTCCATCACGCAGCATCTGTTCACCAGCCAGAATCAGAACCAGCCTTTGGGTCATCAGGGAGCGACCCACAGAGCTGCTTCTGATGACAGTGAAGGCTGAGCCGCGTCGCTGCGGCGGCTTCACCCTCTCATCTCTGCAGACCTTTTCCCCACTGGGTCAGACTAACACCTGATGGACTCACCTCATCTTATTTATTCCAGCTTTTATTCTCATTCCACTGTCACAGGAACAGAGCAACCATATTCCCCCTCTCTGCATTCAACCCCTCCCCTCGGGGAGCAGTGGGCTGGCCGGGCGCCCGGGGAGCGGTGGGGGGTTAAGGGTCTTGCTCAGGGACCCAGAGTGGAGGCAGTGGGGGTGGGACTGGAACTCTATGCCCAAACCATTAGACCAGCAGCGAGGCTACAGATGGACGGTTTAAAATATAGATGTTAAACAGTGCGTTTCACTAACGCTGGTTACCATGGTAACAGATGCCGACCAGCCAACCAGCTCTGGGACAGGCTAGCTTTCAGAATTGATCTGAATCCAAGGAAACGCTCCACCCAGCAGCCAATCAGCTGTTAGGAAACAATGACATACGTTTCACCGAAGAACAGCATCAAAATAATCTGTTCTTTATTTAACAGCTTTTATTTTTATTTCCTTCCCTCTTCTGCATCCGTTTCCTCCCGTCCTCATGCGCCGCTGCCATGCGATGCTTTATTCTATAACTGATGAAGCTAAATAATCCCAGCGTTGGGAGAAAGTCATTTGGATCACCATGACAACCGCAGGCATCCTGGAGCCGTGTCTCATTTCCATCACTACTTTATGGCATTAGGTTAATCCGGCTGTTACATACAATGAATAACCAACAGATTAATGGCCTATAATCTGATTTAAACCACTGTTTGCTACAGTGGATTATTTTATATCTAGAGTTTAAATTTAAAATGTTTGATATTTTTAGAAGCGATCCATAAATGTGAAGCTAGAACAGGAGAATTGAAGTGAACATGTGAAGCAGAGTTCAATCTGCAGCTCCTTCAGGAGCAGCCAGGTAAGAAATGGGATTTACATCAGATTATGTGTTAAAGACACTAGATTATTAATCTCTGGTTTCATCCTGGAACTACTGGGAAGCAATACTAATTTAAAATAAGGTATTCATTTAAAACTCTTATTTTCTTTCAATAACTACTAGATAATATTTTTTTTTTGTTTGAAATCTAATCCACCCCTCAGCAGAAACACGACACTCTGCCTTCTGATTGGTCTGCTAGCTTGAACCGCCCCCTCATACGTGCACCTCCACAGATTAGCGAGCTGCTAACGGGCTCGGTGGCACCGCTGATCCTGATGGTCATTGATGTGGACTAGGGGTGGAACGGTTCACAAAATCCACGGTTCGGTTCACGGTTTTCGGTTTGGTTCGGTATGTGTTGATTGTTACCCCGAAATCCCAAAAAATGAATGAATTGTAATTATGTTTAATGATCGCCTATTTTTCGCCTATGAGAAAAAGGAGCAGCGCATGAACCGAACGCAACACACGCGAACCGAACCGAGACAGTCGAACCGAACGGTTCGGACGGTTTTTATAAACTGTTCAATCCCTAATGTGGACTGGTTAAACTGGATAGACTGGGAGGAATCCCAGCAGGGGGTGCTGGCGGTACGGGCCCCTGGTGAGGCAGCTAGCAGTGGTTGGGAAACAGCTAAATCAGACTTTGATGGTCGGAGCTACGCAGCGCCCTGCAGACCCTCCATGAGCGCTAAACGCCATGACCTCTCAGACGGATGGGACTTCCTGTTAGCTGGACGCTAACGGTTTGACGCTAACAGATAGCTTACCTGCAGAGCCTGGGCCAGCTTGAACTCGTAGTCCTGTCTGACTCCAGAATCCACCTCCACGATCCTCTGCTCCTGCCGGTGGCGACTCTCACGAATCTCCTGAGGACAAACACAGCGCTGTGACGCCTGATCAGGCCGACAACCCACCATCATCACCATGGAAACCACAATGCATGTTCATTATTTTAGGCCAGTTAGATCAACTGATCTGGATTCTCATTTAAAGTCAGATATCAAACAAACCAGCAACAGAATCCGCGCCAGTAGCCACGGCGCTGGGATTACAGCGGCCTGGAGGCGGCGCTGATGCAGCCTGCAGCATCATCTGAAAGCAGAGAACTGCTGTTCTGGGCTTCAGACAGTTTGGCGTTTAGAGAAACGCCACAGAGCCAGAAACAGCCTAACGGTTCTCCACCATCAGGGTTCAGTCTGAGGCGGCAGCATCCAGCGGCGCTCTGATGTACAATAATGGCTTTTCTGTTTTAGAAAACTGGCCTTGATAGAATTGGTCACAGCGACAAACAGAGACGGATGGAAGAAACAAAACGTCCTCAGGGCAGCAGCAGCGCCCTCTGGTGGACAGCAGCAGCACTGCACTGACAGCGTTCCTTCAAAGCAGACCTGTGTGGCAGTGGGATGGATCCACTGATCTCTGCTTATTCACCCAGTAAAATGCCTCCCTGTGCAGCATTTAGCTGCAGGAAGACGTTCTACTGGTAATTTCCCAGTCAGTGGATGAACTAAGCAATAAATCCATCGATAGCCGATGGATCCTATAGTTTAGTCTGTAGACTAACATTAGTCTGCAGACTAACGTTAGTCTGGCTATCTCAGACTGACTGGAAGACAGTGACTGAGTTAGACACTGACATTGGGTCTAACGTTAGAAAATAGAAAGTAGAGGAAATAGAAAGTAATTCACTGTGAAATGTTAATGTAGTAAATCTTTATTAAATGATGATGTGTAAAATGTAATCACCATCAATCAATGTTTATTATATGAACATCATCAATTTATCACTTTTGGCTGATCTGTATCATTCTGCTCCATTAATGTTATTGTGATTTGTTTATATTAGGTGATTCATAGACGTCATAATGACTCTGCAGTGTGATTGGTCTGTTCATTTATTCTAAGTTAATCTACTGATGCTATCAAACAGCCAGTCTGTGTCAAAGTGAAGAATTTATCTTTATTTTAAGTCTTACCTCCCCCTGAAAATGAGAACATGGTTGTTTGATGCTGCAGAACATTGATTGTTTACATTGCGAACGGTCTAAGTAGGGAGTACCAATATGGCGGCCGTTGGCTTCACTTTAACCCCGTACTCCCAGCAGCTATCAGCCATCCAGTGAGCAGAGATGATCCCAGCTGCAGGCGGCGTCCCGCCGTCACTCACCTCCTCAAACATGTTCTTCCTGAACTCCAGCTCCTCGCTCAGGGACTGACAGCGGTTCTCCAGGTCCACGCGCATCAGGGTCTCCGCCTCCAGCTGCCGCTTGGCCACGGCGTGGCCGTCCTCGGCCTGGACACAGGACGACATTTAGCAGAGAACATAGAAACAACCTGCAGCTCACATCTACTATAGAGTTCACTACTTCTATAGAGGAAGAAAAGTCGCCTTTAGGAGACTAAAGTCGCCTTTAGGAGACTAAAGTCGCCTTTAGGAGACTAAAGTCGCCTTTAGGAGACTAAAGTCGCCTTTAGGAGACGTAAGTCGCCTTTAGGTAAGTCGCCTTTAGGAGACTAAAGTCGCCTTTAGGTAAGTCGCCTTTAGGAGACTAAAGTCGCCTTTAGGTAAGTCGCCTTTAGGAGACTAAAGTCGCCTTTAGGTAAGTCGCCTTTAGGAGACTAAAGTCGCCTTTAGGAGACTAAAGTCGCCTTTAGGTAAGTCGCCTTTAGGTAAGTCGCCTTTAGGAGACTAAAGTCGCCTTTAGGAGACTAAAGTCGCCTTTAGGAGACTAAAGTCGCCTTTAGGAGACGTAAGTCGCCTTTAGGAGACTAAAGTCGCCTTTAGGAGACGTAAGTCGCCTTTAGGTAAGTCGCCTTTAGGAGACTAAAGTCGCCTTTAGGTAAGTCGCCTTTAGGAGACTAAAGTCGCCTTTAGGTAAGTCGCCTTTAGGAGACTAAAGTCGCCTTTAGGTAAGTCGCCTTTAGGAGACTAAAGTCGCCTTTAGGTAAGTCGCCTTTAGGAGACTAAAGTCGCCTTTAGGTAAGTCGCCTTTAGGTAAATCGCCTTTAGGAGACTAAAGTCGCCTTTAGGAGACTAAAGTCGCCTTTAGGTAAGTCGCCTTTAGGAGACTAAAGTCGCCTTTAGGTAAGTCGCCTTTAGGAGACTAAAGTCGCCTTTAGGTAAGTCGCCTTTAGGAGACTAAAGTCGCCTTTAGGTAAGTCGCCTTTAGGAGACTAAAGTCGCCTTTAGGTAAGTCGCCTTTAGGAGACTAAAGTCGCCTTTAGGTAAGTCGCCTTTAGGAGACTAAAGTCGCCTTTAGGAGACTAAAGTCGCCTTTAGGAGACTAAAGTCGCCTTTAGGTAAGTCGCCTTTAGGAGACTAAAGTCGCCTTTAGGAGACTAAAGTCGCCTTTAGGAGACTAAAGTCGCCTTTAGGAGACTAAAGTCGCCTTTAGGAGACGTAAGTCGCCTTTAGGAGACGTAAGTCGCCTTTAGGAGACGTAAGTCGCCTTTAGGTAAGTCGCCTTTAGGAGACTAAAGTCGCCTTTAGGTAAGTCGCCTTTAGGAGACGTAAGTCGCCTTTAGGTAAGTCGCCTTTAGGAGACTAAAGTCGCCTTTAGGTAAGTCGCCTTTAGGAGACTAAAGTCGCCTTTAGGTAAGTCGCCTTTAGGAGACTAAAGTCGCCTTTAGGAGACTAAAGTCGCCTTTAGGAGACTAAAGTCGCCTTTAGGAGACTAAAGTCGCCTTTAGGTAAGTCGCCTTTAGGAGACTAAAGTCGCCTTTAGGTAAGTCGCCTTTAGGTAAGTCGCCTTTAGGAGACTAAAGTCGCCTTTAGGAGACTAAAGTCGCCTTTAGGTAAGTCGCCTTTAGGAGACTAAAGTCGCCTTTAGGTAAGTCGCCTTTAGGAGACTAAAGTCGCCTTTAGGTAAGTCGCCTTTAGGAGACTAAAGTCGCCTTTAGGAGACTAAAGTCGCCTTTAGGAGACGTAAGTCGCCTTTAGGTAAGTCGCCTTTAGGAGACTAAAGTCGCCTTTAGGTAAGTCGCCTTTAGGAGACTAAAGTCGCCTTTAGGTAAGTCGCCTTTAGGAGACTAAAGTCGCCTTTAGGTAAGTCGCCTTTAGGAGACTAAAGTCGCCTTTAGGAGACTAAAGTCGCCTTTAGGAGACTAAAGTCGCCTTTAGGTAAGTCGCCTTTAGGTAAGTCGCCTTTAGGAGACTAAAGTCGCCTTTAGGAGACTAAAGTCGCCTTTAGGAGACTAAAGTCGCCTTTAGGAGACGTAAGTCGCCTTTAGGTAAGTCGCCTTTAGGAGACTAAAGTCGCCTTTAGGTAAGTCGCCTTTAGGAGACTAAAGTCGCCTTTAGGTAAGTCGCCTTTAGGAGACTAAAGTCGCCTTTAGGTAAGTCGCCTTTAGGAGACTAAAGTCGCCTTTAGGAGACTAAAGTCGCCTTTAGGTAAGTCGCCTTTAGGTAAGTCGCCTTTAGGAGACTAAAGTCGCCTTTAGGAGACTAAAGTCGCCTTTAGGAGACTAAAGTCGCCTTTAGGAGACGTAAGTCGCCTTTAGGTAAGTCGCCTTTAGGAGACTAAAGTCGCCTTTAGGTAAGTCGCCTTTAGGAGACTAAAGTCGCCTTTAGGTAAGTCGCCTTTAGGAGACTAAAGTCGCCTTTAGGTAAGTCGCCTTTAGGTAAGTCGCCTTTAGGAGACTAAAGTCGCCTTTAGGTAAGTCGCCTTTAGGTAAGTCGCCTTTAGGAGACTAAAGTCGCCTTTAGGAGACTAAAGTCGCCTTTAGGTAAGTCGCCTTTAGGAGACTAAAGTCGCCTTTAGGTAAGTCGCCTTTAGGAGACTAAAGTCGCCTTTAGGTAAGTCGCCTTTAGGAGACTAAAGTCGCCTTTAGGTAAGTCGCCTTTAGGAGACTAAAGTCGCCTTTAGGTAAGTCGCCTTTAGGAGACTAAAGTCGCCTTTAGGTAAGTCGCCTTTAGGAGACTAAAGTCGCCTTTAGGTAAGTCGCCTTTAGGAGACCAAAGTCGCCTTTAGGAGACTAAAGTCGCCTTTAGGTAAGTCGCCTTTAGGTAAGTCGCCTTTAGGTAAGTCGCCTTTAGGAGACTAAAGTCGCCTTTAGGTAAGTCGCCTTTAGGAGACTAAAGTCGCCTTTAGGAGACTAAAGTCGCCTTTAGGAGACTAAAGTCGCCTTTAGGTAAGTCGCCTTTAGGTAAGTCGCCTTTAGGAGACTAAAGTCGCCTTTAGGAGACTAAAGTCGCCTTTAGGTAAGTCGCCTTTAGGAGACTAAAGTCGCCTTTAGGAGACTAAAGTCGCCTTTAGGAGACTAAAGTCGCCTTTAGGAGACTAAAGTCGCCTTTAGGAGACTAAAGTCGCCTTTAGGAGACTAAAGTCGCCTTTAGGAGACGTAAGTCGCCTTTAGGAGACGTAAGTCGCCTTTAGGTAAGTCGCCTTTAGGAGACTAAAGTCGCCTTTAGGTAAGTCGCCTTTAGGAGACGTAAGTCGCCTTTAGGTAAGTCGCCTTTAGGAGACGTAAGTCGCCTTTAGGTAAGTCGCCTTTAGGAGACTAAAGTCGCCTTTAGGAGACTAAAGTCGCCTTTAGGAGACTAAAGTCGCCTTTAGGTAAGTCGCCTTTAGGTAAGTCGCCTTTAGGAGACTAAAGTCGCCTTTAGGAGACTAAAGTCGCCTTTAGGTAAGTCGCCTTTAGGAGACTAAAGTCGCCTTTAGGTAAGTCGCCTTTAGGAGACTAAAGTCGCCTTTAGGAGACTAAAGTCGCCTTTAGGAGACTAAAGTCGCCTTTAGGTAAGTCGCCTTTAGGTAAGTCGCCTTTAGGTAAGTCGCCTTTAGGTAAGTCGCCTTTAGGTAAGTCGCCTTTAGGTAAGTCGCCTTTAGGAGACTAAAGTCGCCTTTAGGTAAGTCGCCTTTAGGAGACTAAAGTCGCCTTTAGGAGACTAAAGTCGCCTTTAGGTAAGTCGCCTTTAGGTAAGTCGCCTTTAGGAGACTAAAGTCGCCTTTAGGAGACTAAAGTCGCCTTTAGGAGACTAAAGTCGCCTTTAGGTAAGTCGCCTTTAGGAGACTAAAGTCGCCTTTAGGAGACTAAAGTCGCCTTTAGGTAAGTCGCCTTTAGGAGACTAAAGTCGCCTTTAGGAGACTAAAGTCGCCTTTAGGAGACTAAAGTCGCCTTTAGGTAAGTCGCCTTTAGGAGACTAAAGTCGTATTTTATGGATGAAGTCAAACTTTAACTAAAGTTAAAAACCAGTTTGTTCAGAGCTGTGTCTAACTGGTTGCTGTGGTCTCCAGTAGAACCTACCTTGGCCAGCTGGTTCTTCACATCGGCGAGTTCTGAGGTGAGGGCGGCGTTCTGGCTCAGCGCCGTGGCGAGCGCCGCCTCGCTCTTATTGAGCTTGGCCTCCAGCCCGTTGGCCCGGGTCATGGCGGCGGCCAGGTCTCCATCCTTCTTCTTGGCTCTGCAACAGAAACATTGATCAACCATCCGGGCTTCATCACAGAGCCGAGCATTGGACCAGAACCAGAACCTTTTCATTCTCCAAACATTTAAAGCAAAGTGAAGATCTGCTCAGACATAGATCTACGGAAGGGTCTTGCTCAGGGACCCAGAGTGGAGGCTGTGGGGATGGAACCGGGAACTTTTGACCTTCTATGAGCACTGCTCTAACCCCCCCCCCCCCCCCCCCCCCCCAGCCTAATCCCATGGCGGGGAATCAGCAGCCTTGGTGTCCACCATCTTGGATCCCCTCACTTACGTGCGCGTGGCTTCATCCAGGTCCGCCTGGACCTTCCCCAGGTCGATCTGAAGCCGGGCCCGGTCCTTGGCGGTGTCGTCCAGGACGCGGCGAGCGTCGGCCAGCTCTGCCTCGTACAGAGCCTTCAGGCCCGTCACCTGGAGACAGCGGGAGACACAGTGAGGCAGGAAACAGGGAGGCACTAGGACCCTGCTGCCGGTCCAATGGTTGGACCAACAGCACTGGTTCTGGAGAACACACCATCAGGTTAAACTGGGCTCTACTGGTTCCCAGAGCGGCTGAACAGGAGGAACCAGTGGCATCAGAACCAGGACCGCCTCATTTCAACCTTGGTCTGCTGGGGTTCTGGTTCCTAAAGCCCAAACGGACCCAGTCCAGGGAGCTGGTTCTGCCCAGATAATCCCCAGAACAACCTACTGGTCCCAAGTCTTCCAACAGGTTCTGTTCACCATGAGTGGACCAGCAGGATCCAGGCAAACCGGGTCAGAACTCAGAACCGGATCCCTGCCCTGAACCAGACCAGAAAGGCCGTCACAGCCGTGGGTTCTGGGAACCGGGCGGTACCAGCAGGCCCGGTCGGCGCCGCTGCCGGCTGATGGAGGACCCACCGGGTCTGCAGCCAAGCTGGACCAGAACTTTGGGCTTTTCAAAGCTTTAACTCAGTGATTAAACCTGGAATCCTCTGTTGCTCAATGATGGTGAAAACAGTGATGAACGGCGGGCGGTTTGATTCTGCTCCTAATAAAACAGAAATAAGTTTTATTACTTCTTCCTACTCCTTTTCGAACATGATGGGATGTACATATGTTTTTTTTCTTCTTTTTCTTCTTTTTGTTTTGTATGATTTTATTAATTTACTTATATTTGCTTTTTATTAAGTGTTCGAAATAAATGATCAATAAACAATAAATGGAACTTTATTGATCTGAGATCGGAGGGTTTAACCCCTCCCCTCAGGGAGCAGAGGGCTGCCACGGTAGGAGCAGAGTGGGGCTGAGGGACCCAGAGTGGCAGTCTGTGGGAGTGGGTCAGGATTCCCAGCTCTAACCTGTAGACCTCCCAAACACAGACTGCCCTCCTGCATCTTTCTCTTTATCGTTTTCTTGCATTTAGGAACCAAAACATGAAAGTTAGATCAGCCAATCAGAGGCAGAGCTGCTGATAGAAATCAAAGCTACGGTGGCCCGCTGGGCTCAGTTCAATCAGACTCCTCAGTAAAGTGGAGCTGCTGTTTTCTGCTCCAGTCTAAACCCGTCCGGACTCGGTTAGATCAGAACCTACATGGGTCTGGGTCCGGTCCCCCACCCCTCCCCTCCCCTCCCCTCCCTCAGACACCGGGGCGGAGCCAGGCAGCAGAGCCGCGGTAAATCGCGCCTCTCTGGGCCCAGCAGAGGCGCCTCCACCCACCTCTCTGGTAGTGACCTCCTCCTTCTCGGACACCTTCACCATCAGCCGGTCGTTCTCGACCTCCAGGGAGCGGACCCGGTCTATGTAGACCGCCAGGCGGTCGTTGAGGTGCTGCAGGTCCTGCTTCTCCTGGAGGCGGGATATCCTGGTGGGGGACAGAGGCGTGGAGGCCGCTGGCCGCCCCGCTTCTCTGCTCGGAGTACCGCGGACTGTCGCCATGCTGCTCGATCCTCGGTTAGTTGAAGCCGGAAGTAGTGAAGCTAGAGGAGAGTTTCCGGTTGGTCGGAGCTGCGTCGCTGCGGCGGTTCCTCTAAAAGAGCGAAAGAAAGCAATCAATGAGCAGCAAGAGCGGGAAGCGGAGCCTCTTCCTCACAGCGATGGCTTTCCAAGATGGCCGACACCGCGCCAAAAGCAGGGGACGTTTCCGGTGCCGCAAGGCATGATGGGAGATTTCTGGCTTTAAATAACATGTGGAGACCACCTGTTACCAAAACCATTTGTCACTCAGATTAAAGATCTAATAACATATTATCTATGATGATCTATTGATGGAACATTAATCATCCAATCAGCAAACTAAATTAAACTTTATTCCCTGGAAAATAAATCAAAACAACATTCTTTGCAAATTTGATTAAAAAAAAATTAATTAGTTCAAATGTTAAGAATTCTTTGAATAAAACTCCATCCATCTTCTGACAGGCATGTCCCTGCTGGGGGGCGAGGGCTGCTGGTGTCCATCTCCAGCAGCCAGTGGGCGGGAGGCGGGGTCCAGCCTGGACAGGTCGCCAGGCCATCGCAGTAAATAAAACTCCCCAAAAGCTAAATAAATACACTTTAAAATGTTAAATACAGTCAGATGAACTGCTGGGATTTGGTCTTAATGACCATAAATGCTCATTGTGTGAAAGTGATGTAGAAACCATAGACTTCTACAGATAGATAAACCAAATCATTTTGGAATTTCTCAGAGAGATGGATCAAATAAAAAGATTTGAAAAAATCTCTCTAGAGATACGGGAACTTTGGGATACTATTAAATAAAACCAATAAAACTTTAACCTAATTCTGTGTTTAAGCATAACCTTTTATTCATAAACGATGAGAGTTGAGATCATTCTCAGTCTTTAAGGTTTTCTTTAATCTGAATTCGTTATATTTGAAACGTCTTAAATGTATCGAATCATGACTGAACAGCTGATGGGATTAATCAGCGATGTTCATCAATCCTCTTGTTATTTTAATTATTGTTTAATTATTATCATTCCTTTATTCTTTTTTTTTTTGTTCCTTATCAATCCTACCTTATATTTCCAGTTCCAGAAATCTGCCGCTGCTCTGCCCTCTGCAGAGACTGTTGCTCAGAGTTCCTTCTTTAAACTTTGTATAAATAAAGTTCATTTAAAAAAAGGAAAAAAACTACCTTGGCGTCAGACGCAGCAAACTCAGCTCATAAAATAAAAATGGAAACCGCCTTTAACCATAATCTCCTCTCTTAATCCTGAAGGCCAAACCATGGAGTCCAGATTCAGGTAAATTTATCTCCAATCTTCTAAAAATGACACCTGGTGCTAAAATATTAAAGAATAATTTTTAGATATTATAAAGACTCTGAACGATTAAACAACCAAATCCAGAAATGGGATTTTCTAAAATACAAGATCAGACAGTTTTCTCTTTTATTCAGTAAACAAATTAAAAAAGAACCTGATATTTATAAATCAACTAAACATGTTCAACAATAAACCTAATCCCCGGGAAGTAAAAACATTTAGAATATTAACCCTCCAATCTAAGATAGATCAAATCTTTATTCAACAGGAAAACAACAAAATGGTTTTAAATCCTTTATAATTAATCAGCAGCAGATAATTACTCCTTTTTTAACAACTTCTAGACTTCCACATTTTCTGGACAAAAATATCTTCCTTTTTTAGCCAGATTGAAAATGATATTCCTAAAATGAAAGACGATTATCAACTGACCTGTGATCTTAACACAATGTTAGAAGAAGCTGATAAAACTGATCATTGTCGAGCAAAGCTCCTGCTCCAGGTGGATTATGGGTAACCGCATAAACATTTTTAGGTATTTCTTCCAAGTTTTCAAAGAAATGTTTAATAACTTTATCTGACTTTCACAATTAGAAACTCAGATTATAATCTGCTAATCTACATGTTCACCATGCGCCTATGAACTGGAATCTCAAATATTCTGCAGATAAATAATCTGGAAGATTGATCCACAACAATATTAGGCCATTTAATCAAATATAGAGAATTAATTAATGATGATGGTTTTATTCTTTTCTTAGATTATTATAAAGCATTTCATTCTTTAGAACATGGTGGAAGTTTAGAATTGTGAGAGTTACCCAGAGTTCACCAAGGTTGTTAATGGCAACTGCTTTACCTTCCAGCTTCTGCTGTTGCCAACACCCCATGTGATGTCATCAGTTTTTGTTGTTGCTAAGCAACAGACACAACAACCAAACGTGTTTGTGGCAGTAAGTTGCTACTTTAATCACATCTCACTTTCTGCTACTCAGCTGAAACTGCAACAGTTTGTCGGCCGTTGTTCAGACCACAGAAAACCCAACTTTAGCCTTTAGCTGCAAATGATTTATCTCTAAAGTTAGACCTCCTCTTTCAGATCCCTGTCTTCTTTTTCTCTGCTCAGATTTTAATCCACTTTATAAACAATCTGCATTACTGTAAGGAGATGGTCCCAGGAAGCTGAAGAAGCAAAACAGCCTTTAAGAAGGAAGACGGGGAATTAATGAGGAGAATAGAGAAGCAACTAAAGATCAGAGAAAGCAAGGAGGCAACGAGGAAGAGGCTGGAAAACAAGCAGAACATCATCAGAGATGAAGAAGATTTCAGATTTCCAGCTGAAGGATGATCAGACAGATGGAGGTCTGGAGGACAGAGCCAATCTTTCAAACCTGTTCCTTCCATTTTTAATCAAATTTGACTCATTACTGTTGGCTTCGGTTTAATGTTTCTAAATCTTTATTTCCCGTCATGTGCTCCATCCAATGCAGATCATTGGCTCCACCCGCATCTAGTGAAAGCTAGTGTGATTGGATGAGTCATAGAAGGCAAACACTCATTGGTTAGCTAAAGGAAACCATCAGAAGCAAGCAGGTGTTCTTCAAACTGCTAACGTGAATTGTCTATACCATGCTACAATGTGGGATTCAGAAAAAGATGTTGAAACGTCTGAAAGGTCGGACACAGGCGAGAGCGTATCGGGAGACGGAGACCAACCAGACCTCCCTCATCCTTGGACTTATCTCAGAGGATTTATAGAAATAGTCCAAAAATTATGCTTTGATTCATATAGCGGCATCTGGCTGTTTTTTTTAAAGGTTACTTTATTCTTTAAGTAGTTTTTGGAGCACATAGTTTTTCACTTTTACTTGAGTAAAGAGGTCAAGTTGATACTTCAACTTTTACCAGAGTGTTTTTAAACTGCAGTATCTATACTTCTACTGAAGTAACTAATGTGTGAACTTTGACTCCACTGGTATAGACCTACTGCCCTGACTTCTCTCATCACGAAGGTCCTAAAGAGACTTCTTAAACTGTTTATACGGCTGATTTAGAACAAAATGGATCAATCTCTGCCAGTAAGAGTCCCAGTCTCAACATTTACCATAATCAGCAAATTAATATCTCAATTTATTTGGCAACAAAAAAGACAAAGAATTAGACTTAAAACACCTCATTTACCCCAAAAACAGGGGTGCTTTATCTCCACCCAATTTAAAATTGTATTATTGGGCAGCGCAGTTATCAGCCACTGTGACTTGGATTGGAGGGGATGAGGAAGCAAGATGGCTTCAAATAGAACAGGGTGAAACTAAAGGTATACAATTATCTACTCTAGATATCAGAACTGTTAATAAAATGAAAATTGGAAATGAATGGAAATGAATGGAGTAGCTAAAAAAATCGGGTAAAACTAGTCTATATGATGGAAAAAATGGCCGCTTGTTTACAACTCGAAGTGGACAAGTTCAATCAAAGATGGCATTTGGTGAAATTATATTTTGGCTGCAGTGATTCTAATGGATCGCAATCTGCTCCGTCATCCGTATTACTGAGGTATGTATTTGAATATATATATGTATATAAATATATATATATATATATATATATATATATATATATATATATATATATATATATATATATATATATATATATATATATATATATATATATATATATATATATATATATATATATATGTATATATATATATATATATATATATATATATATATATATATATATATATATATATATATATATATATATATATATATAGATGTATGTATGTATACATGTAGGTGGGTATATATATTATATATATATAATTTTTTGCTGTTTGTTTACTGTATTTTTGGCCTGTGGATGAGCACCCTGGAGGGGAGGGGGAGGGGTGTGGGTTTGTGTGTATCTATGTGTACATATGGTAGTATGTATGTGTACATATGGTAGTATCTATGTGTACATATGGTAGTATCTATGTGTACATATGGTAGTATCTATGTGTACATATGGTAGTATGTATGTGTACATATGGTAGTATCTATGTGTACATATGGTAGTATCTATGTGTACATATGGTAGTATCTATGTGTACATATGGTAGTATGTATGTGTACATATGGTGGTATCTATGTGTACATATGGTAGTATGTATGTGTACATATGGTAGTATGTATGTGTACATATGGTAGTATCTATGTGTACATATGGTAGTATGTATGTGTACATATGGTAGTATCTATGTGTACATATGGTAGTATCTATGTGTACAT
The DNA here is from genome assembly GCF_016077235.1 of Cyprinodon tularosa. NCBI lineage: Eukaryota > Metazoa > Chordata > Actinopteri > Cyprinodontiformes > Cyprinodontidae > Cyprinodon > Cyprinodon tularosa. The sequence continues at coordinate 262,001 of NW_024039699.1, forward strand.
ATGGTAGTATGTATGTGTACATATGGTAGTATCTATGTGTACATATGGTAGTATCTATGTGTACATATGGTAGTATGTATGTGTACATATGGTAGTATCTATGTGTACATATGGTAGTATGTATGTGTACATATGGTAGTATCTATGTGTACATATGGTAGTATCTATGTGTACATATGGTAGTATCTATGTGTACATATGGTAGTATCTATGTGTACATATGGTAGTATGTATGTGTACATATGGTAGTATCTATGTGTACATATGGTAGTATCTATGTGTACATATGGTAGTATCTATGTGTACATATGGTAGTATGTATGTGTACATATGGTGGTATCTATGTGTACATATGGTAGTATGTATGTGTACATATGGTAGTATCTATGTGTACATATGGTAGTATGTATGTGTACATATGGTAGTATCTATGTGTACATATGGTAGTATGTATGTGTACATATGGTGGTATCTATGTGTACATATGGTAGTATGTACACTATATTGCCAAAAGTATTTGCTCACCCATCCAAATTATTGGAATCAGGTGTTCCAATCACTTCCATGGCCACAGGTGTATAAATTCAAGCACCTAGGCATGCAGACTGTTTTTACAAACATTTGTGAAAGAATGGGTCGCTCTCAGGAGCTCAGTGAATTCCAGCGTGGAACTGTGATAGGATGCCACCTGTGCAACAAATCCAGTCGTGAAATTTCCTCGCTCCTAAATATTCCACAGTCAACTGTCAGCTGTATTATAAGAAAATGGAAGTGTTTGGGAACGACAGCAACTCAGCCACGAAGTGGTAGGCCACGTAAACTGACGGAGCGGGGTCAGCGGATGCTGACGCGCATAGTGCGAAGAGGTCGCCAACTTTCTGCAGAGTCAATCACTACAGACCTCCAAACTTCATGTGGCCTTCAGATTAGCTCAAGAACAGTGCGCAGAGAGCTTCATGGAATGGGTTTCCATGGTCGAGCAGCTGCATCCAAGCCATACATCACCAAGTGCAATGCAAAGCGTCGGATGCGGTGGTGTAAAGCACGCCGCCACTGGACTCTAGAGCAGTGGAGACGCGTTCTCTGGAGTGACGAATCGCGCTTCTCCATCTGGCAATCTGATGGACGGGTCTGGGTTTGGCGGTTGCCAGGAGAACGGTACTTGTCTGACTGCATTGTGCCAAGTGTAAAGTTTGGTGGAGGGGGGATTATGGTGTGGGGTTGTTTTTCAGGAGCTGGGCTTGGCCCCTTAGTTCCAGTGAAAGGAACTCTGAATGCTTCAGCATACCAAGACATTTTGGACAATTCCATGCTCCCAACTTTGTGGGAACAGTTTGGAGCTGGCCCCTTCCTCTTCCAACATGACTGTGCACCAGTGCACAAAGCAAGGTCCATAAAGACATGGATGACAGAGTCTGGTGTGGATGAACTTGACTGGCCTGCACAGAGTCCTGACCTCAACCCGATAGAACACCTTTGGGATGAATTAGAGCGGAGACTGAGAGCCAGGCCTTCTCGTCCAACATCAGTGTGCAACCTCACAAATGCGCTTCTGGAAGAATGGTCAAAAATTCCCATAAACACACTCCTAAACCTTGTGGACAGCCTTCCCAGAAGAGTTGAAGCTGTTCTAGCTGCAAAGGGTGGACCGACGTCATATTGAACCCTATGGATTAGGAACGGGATGTCACTTAAGCTCATATGTGAGTCAAGGCAGGTGAGCAAATACTTTTGGCAATATAGTGTATGTGTACATATGGTAGTATCTATGTGTACATATGGTAGTATGTATGTGTACATATGGTAGTATCTATGTGTACATATGGTAGTATGTATGTGTACATATGGTAGTATCTATGTGTACATATGGTAGTATCTATGTGTACATATGGTAGTATCTATGTGTACATATGGTAGTATGTATGTGTACATATGGTAGTATCTATGTGTACATATGGTAGTATCTATGTGTACATATGGTAGTATCTATGTGTACATATGGTAGTATGTATGTGTACATATGGTGGTATCTATGTGTACATATGGTAGTATGTATGTGTACATATGGTAGTATGTATGTGTACATATGGTAGTATCTATGTGTACATATGGTAGTATGTATGTGTACATATGGTAGTATCTATGTGTACATATGGTAGTATCTATGTGTACATATGGTAGTATGTATGTGTACATATGGTAGTATCTATGTGTACATATGGTAGTATCTATGTGTACATATGGTAGTATGTATGTGTACATATGGTAGTATCTATGTGTACATATGGTAGTATCTATGTGTACATATGGTAGTATCTATGTGTACATATGGTAGTATCTATGTGTACATATGGTAGTATCTATGTGTACATATGGTAGTATGTATGTGTACATATGGTAGTATCTATGTGTACATATGGTAGTATGTATGTGTACATATGGTAGTATCTATGTGTACATATGGTAGTATCTATGTGTACATATGGTAGTATGTATGTGTACATATGGTAGTATGTATGTGTACATATGGTAGTATCTATGTGTACATATGGTAGTATGTATGTGTACATATGGTAGTATCTATGTGTACATATGGTAGTATCTATGTGTACATATGGTAGTATCTATGTGTACATATGGTAGTATCTATGTGTACATATGGTAGTATGTATGTGTACATATGGTAGTATCTATGTGTACATATGGTAGTATCTATGTGTACATATGGTAGTATCTATGTGTACATATGGTAGTATGTATGTGTACATATGGTAGTATCTATGTGTACATATGGTAGTATCTATGTGTACATATGGTAGTATCTATGTGTACATATGGTAGTATCTATGTGTACATATGGTAGTATCTAAGTGTACATATGGTAGTATGTATGTGTACATATGGTAGTATGTATGTGTACATATGGTAGTATGTATGTCTACATATGGTAGTATCTATGTGTACATATGGTAGTATCTAAGTGTACATATGGTAGTATGTATGTGTACATATGGTAGTATGTATGTGTACATATGGTAGTATGTATGTGTACATATGGTAGTATCTATGTGTACATATGGTAGTATCTATGTGTACATATGGTAGTATCTATGTGTACATATGGTAGTATCTATGTGTACATATGGTAGTATTATGTGTACATATGTAGTATGTATGTTGTACATATGGTAGTATCTATGTGTACATATGGTAGTATCTATGTGTACATATGGTAGTATCTATGTGTACATATGGTAGTATCTATGTGTACATATGGTAGTATCTATGTGTACATATGGTAGTATCTATGTGTACATATGGTAGTATCTATGTGTACATATGGTAGTATCTATGTGTACATATGGTAGTATGTATGTGTACATATGGTAGTATCTATGTGTACATATGGTAGTATCTATGTGTACATATGGTAGTATCTATGTGTACATATGGTAGTATGTATGTGTACATATGGTAGTATCTATGTGTACATATGGTAGTATCTATGTGTACATATGGTAGTATCTATGTGTACATATGGTAGTATCTATGTGTACATATGGTAGTAATGTATGTGTACATATGGTAGTATCTATGTGTACATATGGTAGTATCTATGTGTACATATTGTAGTATCTATGTGTACATATGGTAGTATCTATGTGTACATATGGTAGTATCTATGTGTACATATGGTAGTATCTATGTGTACATATGGTAGTATGTATGTGTACATATGGTAGTATGTATGTGTACATATGGTAGTATCTATGTGTACATATGGTAGTATCTATGTGTACATATGGTAGTATCTATGTGTACATATGGTAGTATCTATGTGTACATATGGTAGTATGTATGTGTACATATGGTAGTATCTATGTGTACATATGGTAGTATCTATGTGTACATATGGTAGTATCTATGTGTACATATGGTAGTATCTATGTGTACATATGGTAGTATCTATGTGTACATATGGTAGTATCTATGTGAACATATGGTAGTATCTATGTGTACATATGGTAGTATGTATGTGTACATATGGTAGTATGTATGTGTACATATGGTAGTATCTATGTGTACATATGGTAGTATCTATGTGTACATATGGTAGTATCTATGTGTACATATGGTAGTATGTATGTGTACATATGGTAGTATCTATGTGTACATATGGTAGTATGTATGTGTACATATGGTAGTATGTATGTGTACATATGGTAGTATCTATGTGTACATATGGTAGTATCTATGTGTACATATGGTAGTATCTATGTGTACATATGGTAGTATCTATGTGTACATATGGTAGTATGTATGTGTACATATGGTAGTATCTATGTGTACATATGGTAGTATCTATGTGTACATATGGTAGTATCTATGTGTACATATGGTAGTATCTATGTGTACATATGGTAGTATCTATGTGTACATATGGTAGTATCTATGTGTACATATGGTAGTATGTATGTGTACATATGGTAGTATGTATGTGTACATATGGTAGTATCTATGTGTACATATGGTAGTATCTATGTGTACATATGGTAGTATCTATGTGTACATATGGTAGTATGTATGTGTACATATGGTAGTATCTATGTGTACATATGGTAGTATGTATGTGTACATATGGTAGTATGTATGTGTACATATGGTAGTATGTATGTGTACATATGGTAGTATCTATGTGTACATATGCTAGTATGTATGTGTACATATGCTAGTATGTATGTGTACATATGGTAGTATGTATGTGTACATATGCTAGTATGTATGTGTACATATGCTAGTATCTATGTGTACATATGCTAGTATGTATGTGTACATATGGTAGTATCTATGTGTACATATGCTAGTATGTATGTGTACATATGGTAGTATGTATGTGTACATATGGTAGTATCTATGTGTACATATGGTAGTATCTATGTGTACATATGGTAGTATCTATGTGTACATATGGTAGTATCTATGTGTACATATGGTAGTATCTATGTGTACATATGGTAGTATCTATGTGTACATATGGTAGTATGTATGTGTACATATGGTAGTATCTATGTGTACATATGGTAGTATCTATGTGTACATATGGTAGTATCTATGTGTACATATGGTAGTATCTATGTGTACATATGGTAGTATGTATGTGTACATATGGTAGTATCTATGTGTACATATGGTAGTATCTATGTGTACATATGGTAGTATCTATGTGTACATATGGTAGTATCTATGTGTACATATGGTAGTATGTATGTGTACATATGGTAGTATGTATGTGTACATATGGTAGTATGTATGTGCAGTTCTCTCTTGTAGCGTATTCAAAGTTTCAGGTGGTTTATCGTGCTGCATTTATGTTGTAATATTGATGTATATGTGGCATCAGTATTTCTGTTATTGATCTCATTGCTCTTGGCTCAGGAAACGTTCTTTATTTGTGAAAAGTTCATGAAAATAAAAAGTTCCAAAAAAAAAAAGAACAAAATGCATCATCCATCATTTTTTCCTATCTGTAATTTTCTGTTTTTCAGATGTGAGCCATTTCTCTGAGAGCTCCAGAGTGATTTGGGAGTCTTCAGTCCGTCAGGGAGGGGCAGGGTTATCAAACCTATGGGGTCTGAGTGTTGGGCTCAGTTTTCCTCCACCAGATGGCAGCAGTGAGCAGCTGGCTGAATAAGGAGGTCTAGGTGTCTTCAAGCCACCTCATCATCTGGAGCTTCCAGTCCCTCCTCACCTGAGTGATGTCACCCAGTGGCCTCAGATTCTAAACCTTTGTTCTCCTCTGAGGAGGTCCAGTTCCTCTGGTTCCTGTCATCACCTCCAGCAAACTGCTCCTGTCTCCACCTGGTTTCTCAGTCCTGTCAATCAGGAACCTGCTCATTCTCCAACTCTCCTGCAATTAAAGCGGTTTGGAAAACCAGGCAGCCCTCTGGAAAAGCTGACATCAGACTCAGCTCCTCCCTCCTTGTTCACGCCATCCGTCCTTTAAGTCTCAAGATTTCTGCTGAACATTCAAAGTCCAAACCAACGGTGGAAACTTCCAGATGCTCCGGATCCAAACTTTATCCTCTAATGCTGATTTCTAAAAACCAAGCGATATTTCTCTTTCTTCCATTTTCTGTCATCAATGAGGCTCAGCCAAGGAGAGGAGCCTCCTTCGTTCCTCCTGCCAGTGTCAGAACCATCCGGACCCGATGGACTCCTTTCTGGATCCTTGTTTCCCCGAGCAAAGCAGACCTCTGCTGTCCAGCCTGGACCCACAGAGGATGGTTTGATCCAATATGGACCAGAAAGCTCTTTACCACAGCTGCACAAAAGTTATTAACCAACGACACCTTCAGAACCGGCCGGTCTGCATCTGGACTGAAAGACTTCAGAATAAACCACCTCAGTGGAGGACTTTATACAAGCCTCCAATTAAAAAACCAACTGCTGATCTCCAATGGAGGGTTTCACACGGCGCCATCGCCACAAACTGGTTTTTATCGGTTAAAACAGTGTCCTTTCTGCGGTCTGTCTGAAAATGTCTTTCACGTTTTTATGGAATGAACAAGACTAAAGACTAGCTTTAGCCTTTTAAATAGTGTTTTTAGTCTTTATGGGATGGTTTTTACACTCTTTTTAGAGGAGGAGTTTCCCAAAATAGAAGCAATAAACCAATGGCTGACTTTTGAATATTTTAATCAGTGAAGCAAAGATGGCCGTTTACCTGTGCCGCAGAGTCAGACTGCAGGAGGGAGCTCACCTTGATGCCGTGGCTCTGAGGTTAAAGCCACAATAAGGCTGGAGTTTAACTTCCATTCAGAACATGGAGGATTTAATCATCTGTGGGGTTTTAACAACATTTAATGTTCTGTGTCAGATGATGAACTACAATTTAACAAGATCCCATTTAATGAGTTTTAGCTGACACTTGTTTTACGTCAATTGTTTATTACGTGCCTCCCTGATTTCTCTGTTGTCAGTCTGAAAACAGCCTCTGCTGGTAGACTGTTCTTATCCACCTCGTTTATTGGATAAATGGTTAAGAGGAATTAATAATAAAAACAGTGCTTCTGTCCAGCTTGAGTAGCGTGCCAGACATGTACTGGGAGAACGTGTTAACTCCACCACAGAGACATCAGGCCAGGAATCGAACCCGGGACCCTTTGGCTGCAGAGTTCCAGCGCTACAGACTGCAGCTCCATACTGCCATGAAACATAGAGGAGAAATCAGTATCTAAATAATGATAATTAGATAATAATAATGATAAACAGAGATTGGTGGATTTCACTCATTCTATCTTTGCTAAGTGAGAACATTTCATCATAGGGTCATTATTGCACCGTAATCAGCCCTGTTCTGATCCAGCAGCGTTCGTTCCTCCTTAATTACAACAATGGAAATTAGTCAGAGTCAAAACTAATAACAGACACTTTGGTTAAACAGTAACATGTTATGAATAAACCTGAGAAAGAATCTGGTTTGTTATAGAAGAAGCTCTGCTGGTCTACAAACACCATCCTGCAGAGAATGATGCGGCCTTCAAGGTGAAACAGGCTGAGTGAAAACTTATAGAGAGTAAAGAGGATAAATTAATATATAATAGAAGAGAAATCTAAATTTTCCAACCACACCTGTACATCATTCTACATCCATCACTAGGATCTAAGATAGAAATAGTTATATTTCTATATTCATAAATGGATTTCTTTGGTGCCAATGATGGGAGTGAATATCTCCTGCCTGCACCTCCTGGAGGAGCGAATCCTGCAGAGTCGCTGCAATCAGCTGGTTTTCCTTTGGTGGAAAACTTTATAACCTTTAATCTGACTGGATGATCTGGGTGAATTATCTCTATAAAGGGATGACAGGATGGGAATTAGAGCTATAGAAATATACTAGAATGAAACATGTTTAAAGATTGATCTAAATCTTAAATGAACATTCATGTTTTTATGTTTAAATGTGAAAACGATGATTTTTAGGCTCCTTTCCAGTGTTTCTGCCTCCGTCTGTGGAAATAGCTCCACTGGGAACTAAGACCCACCCTTCTTACCCCCTCCTTCCACCCCTCTCTGCTCAGACATTTCTATTCCTGGTTGATTATTTTATTCTGTACAGCGTCTGAGCTGCTGTTAGTAAAAAGTGTTTTATGAATAAATGTTTGATTTTTCCAGAATTGTGTTCTTGAACCAGGCGCTCAGATTGTTCTGAATTTAAGTGCTAATTTAAAAAACTTTAATCATATTATTATCATCCAGCTGCTTTCCAAACATCCAAACCACTGATATATCTAATTTTTTTTTCCCGCTATATTTGATGTTAAAATGTTGGAGATAAATTCAGCCGTTATTTGCTGCTTGTTGAAGAACATTTAACGACCAAAACCAATGAATGGGTTCAAATCTTCAGCAATGCAGGACGGTAATATGAATAGATAGATACTTTATTATATATATTTGTTCCCAAATAAATGACTTTTATACTTTTAGCAAAACATTGTAAAGTTGTTTTTTTTTACTTTCTGTTAGAAAAAAAAACATTTAAGTCTAAACCTTCAGCGATATAAATCCATTACAGTAACTTAGGCTGGTAAATGTAATAGATTACAATAAATCACAGTAGAGATAGCTAATATAGATTTCCTACCTTGGTTTTTGCTGCAGAATACTTTAAACTTTAAAATAAAGTAGAATAAATCTAATATCTAATTTATTGCAGAGCAGAAAAACAAACCGCAGTTGTTGTTTTTTTAAACTTTATTAAACAGAAACATTTATTTCAAATTTTAAAGAAGGAATCTCAACTTTTCATTCTTACAAAAAAAAGACAAAATAACAGTTATATACAGGAGATCAACTTAACATGTGCAACGGAAATAAATAAAAGATTAGATAAACAGGCATTTACAACCAATAGAAGCAAAACTAAGCCAGTTTCCAAAAGTATAAAAACATGAAACATATGAAGGTTTTAAAATCAACAATTAACAAAGAATCATTCTGCAGCGAGGTACTTCCTGGCATCACCTTAACTTTAGCATTTTGTCAGAAACTGTGACATTACGTCACTATAAAGTTTTGATTTATTTGTCCATATTTGTCAGCTAACAGAGATAAAGATTAATAGAAGATTTTAAGTTCGTTTTAGAAACTTAATAATGAAAGTTTTTGATTTTTCCATTTACATACATGTATACGATCTCTTCACCTAATTTTAAATTGCACTTCTTTTACTTTCGCCATTTTAAATATTTAAAAAATGTTTCTATGTTACCTGAATTATTCGAGTTTTTGTCCGTGCAGTAAAATGATTAAATGTTTTACATTTAAACGCTGTCCTGATAAAATGGTTCTCACATTTTTATCTCTAATAAATTTTCACCGCACCGGTTTTAAATCTCATCATATCTCGCGGTGCTTCCTCGCCACCAGGGGCGCTGTAGGATCAGCGCGGTGCCCAGCAGACCGTTAGTTAATTCCTCCCTCTTCCTGTCAGCAGTCCTTCCGGTTTGACCGCCATCATAGACAGCAGGTAGGTCCCTGATATCTGACCAGAATCTGCTTTAAATCTTAACCATCCCTCCAGTTTGTCATTTGTTTTTCGGTTCTAATAAACAAGTTAAATCTGTATTATTTTCCTGAGTTATTTTGATCCGCAACAATTTGGAAGTTAAAGGATTTTAGCGCTGTACTTGTTAGCGCTATGTTATGCTAACGCACCGGGGAGCTAGTCTTTATGATAGAGCTGCTAGAGTGAATTAAACAACTGAAAACCAAGCTTTACAGGTGTTTTATTAAACGTTGAAGAGTAAATGTTTAATCGTCGGGCCTGGAAATGAACTTTGTGTAGTTTAGTGTTTAGTTAGGACCGGCCTGTTAGCGGTGCTAGCTGTGTCCCAGGCTGACTGGAGGAGCAGGTCAGGGGCTTCATCCATGGCTGATAGTAGCTGATTCTCTCCTGCAGACATGGCTATCCGCTACCCGATGGCCGTCGGCCTTAATAAGGGCCACCCAGTTACCAAGAACGTGACCGCTCCAAAGCACAGCCGCAGGCGCGGGGTGAGTATCTGCTGCTCTGCACCAACAGGCTCAGACCATAGAGCAGACGATTGACAGTGATGGCTGATCTGTTCCTCTGCAGCGTTTGACCAAACACAGCAAGTTTGTTCGTGACATGATCCGTGAAGTGTGCGGCTTTGCTCCGTATGAGAGGCGAGCCATGGAGCTGCTGAAGGTCTCCAAGGACAAGAGGGCTCTGAAGTTCATCAAGAAGAGGGTAAGAGGGGGGGGGTTGTTGCTCAGACATGACAGCAGAGCGGCTGTATCTGTGTTTATTGTGAATGTGGTTCCTTCCACGGTCCCAGAGGATCTGCATCCTCAGCCATGAGCTACACTCTGACCTTATAGACGGCATCTGTAGATTAATTGGTTAATTCGGTGGTGTTAGACCTTAGCTGTCAGCTGGATCCCATCAGGGTTCTGCTGGGGGCCACTCTTTCAGTCTGAGAGGTATTTAAATGGGAACACCAGTGTTTTTTCCATTGTTTCCTTGATTTTCCGTTATTCCATCATGTTCTACTCTCCCATCTGAGTTTAGTGTCACTTGGAGTCGTTCTGAAGATATTCCGTTAGGTTATATCCAGTAACGTCTTCCTATGAGCAACGACTTGAAGGCACAAACTAAACTGTTCATCATCTATTCTTTATGGTACGCCAGCATTCAGAACATGGAGGCCAATCACTAGCCCCCAGACATCCGCCGTTAGATGTTTTTATATTTTTATAATCAAAGCGGTGTGTGTATGACGTCATCCGTGCGGCGGACTGTAGTATTGACAGGCAGCCCGGGCCACAGGCAGCTACGCTCTACCCCTTCTATTCATTCTAGCTAATCTGAATGGCTCATCTGGAGAGCGAGATCATCTGTGGTAGCAGCACTAGACATCTTCCAGGCATGAGAGGAAAACTAGCAGCAGTTCAGCGGACAGGATGGATGAACGGTAGCCGGCACGCGCTGATGATGTCACACACACTCTACTTTGTTTTAAAAGATAAAAAAATCTATCTGCGGATGTCTGCGCTCCCCTTTAAGTCGTGGAACGTCTAAATTAACTGATCCAGTGGAGAAACGACCTTCTGGGTGCTTGGTTGTTACCATAGTGATGAAGCCCCCCTCCTCCAGCTGCTCATCACTGTTTCCTAGCCTGCTGCTTCAGTCCACTGGTCTGGTTGTTTTCTGGAGTTTTTAGCTGCTGTGAGACGGTACTGCTCTGATCTCTGCATCCCAGCCTGGTGGGACAGAAGCATCCATGGTCTCCCAGATGTTAACGCTGTAGAAGAGAACAGCAACTTTGGCATCATCTAAAAGCTGTGGGAGCAGATTAGAAATGTTCTGATACTGGGAACCAGTATTAAAGATGACTGGGAGCAGTTTCACAGGGAGAAGAGGGAAGCAGCCTTCAGAGGACCGGTTCTGGAGGCATTATGAGCTATCAGCAGACGGCGCCGACGGGCCGTGTCCATCGGGGGACGGTGCCGATGGTCAGGGTCCAGGGTGCACCTCCTTCCTCTGAGATCAGAGCTTCCTAACCCGTCGTCTTCAGTCTGTTCTTTTCTTCTGATGGGATCCACTTTGGGACGTGAATAACAGCCCCTCAGGATGATGCTGCCACTGCCCTGCTTCAAAGCACGATCACTGAGGTTCTGGTTCCATGGTGGTGGTTCTTCCATCCCTGTTGATGCCAGGCAACATCAGCATCTTCTCAGGGAGGTCAGCTTTGGTTCTGGACTCCTGAGCAGCTGCAGGTGGAGGTTCCCTTTGGGCCGACCCGCTTTGATCCATGTTCCACAGGCAGCCGGGGGTCCTGGGCTGTAAGCTCAGCCCAGAGGCTAGATGCCTGAAGCAGTGAAGGTCATAATGTTGGGAACCTGTTCTATGAAGCAGGAGCTGAACGGCTCAGTGATCCTGAGCCAAAGCTACAGTCTGATGAATAAATTCAGAACCAATCATTCATGATGATGTTGTTTTTCAGATCGGCACACACATCCGGGCCAAGAGGAAGAGGGAGGAGCTGAGCAACGTCCTGGCAGCCATGAGGAAGGCTGCTGCCAAGAAAGAGTAGACTGGCCCCTAATAAAGCTTGTTTGGTCAAACTTCTGCCTCTGTCTGTTTCTCTGAACCGCGGTCCGATTGGGTCGGAGGAAAGGCCTGAATCACACCTTCATCGTCAGGGACGCTGTGATTGGCCGGCTGTCCCAGATGGCCTTTTAAACTTCCCAGCTAACCGCAGGTTATGATCAGTGTGCTGTGAAGGTCCTGACATCATCATCATCCGGACTCGGTGCGACGGGCAGCAGGCTGGGTCCTACAGGAGATATGAAACTTTATTGATCTGACGTCAGAGAAAGTCACTGACCTGCTCAGTTCCACCTTCAGGTGACCTCCTGTCATGGACTGAGGAGGAAGCTGCTCTCTGATGGAGCCTGAAGCTTCTCTGCTGCAGAAGAGTCTAGTTTGCAGAATTATTTGTTCTATCCACCATGTTAGCAGCGCAGCTCCTCTGATGGTTCAAAGGTCTGCAGACCAACTGGGAGCAAAATGTTAGTTATTTTAGTACAGTTAAAGGATAAATGTCCCATTAATGAGGTCCTCGGCTGCAGCCACGGGTTTTATATTGACCACTTCAAAGACTGCAGGAGAACTTCCTGTGACATCATGGCCTTTACCATGGCAACCACTCAACAGGCTTTGATTTCTTAGACGTTATGGGTTAAGGCCGCTTTATTTTAATTTTACATTTTTATGTTTTTTTTATCGCGGTATTTATATTAAAATGAGACGTTTTAGGTCCTAAAAATGAATCCAGGTGGGAAAATCCAAGGCGCCTCACGGATTTCCCGTTTTCATCTAATGCAGCATGGTGACGCCCCTGCCGACCAATCAGAATCCACTCTGTTCCGCCCACCTTCTGATTGGCTGGTTGGCGCTGCTGCCGCGCGCTGATTGGTCGAGCTGCTGTCTGTTTCCCGGAGCGTATTTAGCTGCTTATATTAGTGGAATCGGATTTATCTTGTAGCCCAACTGCTCGCTTCTCTCTTCGGGCCGTTAGGAGCCGTTCTTCGGGGTCAGGGTTCAGTTAACCGGCCGGAAGTTCAGCTAAATCTGGAGAATCGCTGATCGGCTCAGAGAAACTCCTGAAATGTCTTCTGGAGAAGACAGAGCCAAGGAAATACTGAAGGGCTTCAGACTGTATCCTTCCTCTGCTGTGATGTAAGCTGTGTGCTAGCAGCTAGCTGCGCTAAGGACCCCATGGAGGGCCTGCCGGGGGGCCCCATGGAGGGCCTGCCAGCCGGGGGGCCCCCATGCAGGCCGGAGGTCGGGCTCCTGCTCCGCTTTGTTGGCTGGTTGTTTCTGCTTCCGGACGGTTCAGCCAGTCTGACCATCAGCGCTACGCCTGCAGCCACAGATTAGGGCCCAATCCCAGTTCTAATCCGGAAATGGGGGGGCGGGTATCAGCATGGGCCTCCATCCGTTCAGCTGATGGAGCAGCTGGACGGGTCACCCAGGCATCACTGGACCGGCAGGGAGTGGAGGGTTACTGGGATTACTGGGAGCTGCTCATATTCTCTGGTGGTTCTGGTCGGTCCATGTGGACCCACATGGTCTCCCTCCTCCCTCTGGACTGGTCTGGGAGGGAGTGGTTCTGATGGAGCAGCCCAGTGGTGGATGTGATTAACTTCCCTGGTTCCTCCTGTGGTCCGGATTAACCAAACCTGTGGTCCGGATCAACCAAACCTGTGGTCCGGATCAACCAAACCTGTGGTCCGGATTAACCAAACCTGTGGTCCGGATTGACCAAACCTGTGGTCCGGATTGACCAAACCTGTGGTCCGGATTAACCAAACCTGTGGTCCGGATCGACCAAACCTGTGGTCCGGATCGACCAAACCTGTGGTCCGGATCGACCAAACCTGTGGTCCGGATCGACCAAACCTGTGGTCCGGATCGACCAAACCTGTGGTCCGGATCGACCAAACCTGTGGTCCGGATCGACCAAACCTGTGGTCCGGATCGACCAAACCTGTGGTCCGGATCAACCAAACCTGTGGTCCGGATTAACCAAACCTGTGGTCCGGATTGACCAAACCTGTGGTCCGGATTGACCAAACCTGTGGTCCGGATTAACCAAACCTGTGGTCCGGATCGACCAAACCTGTGGTCCGGATCGACCAAACCTGTGGTCCGGATCGACCAAACCTGTGGTCCGGATCGACCAAACCTGTGGTCCGGATCGACCAAACCTGTGGTCCGGATCGACCAAACCTGTGGTCCGGATCGACCAAACCTGTGGTCCGGATCGACCAAACCTGTGGTCCGGATCGACCAAACCTGTGGTCCGGATTGACCAAACCTGTGGTCCGGATTAACCAAACCTGTGGTCCGGATTAACCAAACCTGTGGTCCGGATTGACCAAACCTGTGGTCCGGATTGACCAAACCTGTGGTCCAGCCCATGAAAGGAATCTGACTTTAGACTCAGAGATTAGATTAAATTACAGATGGAGATCCGAGGGTACTGGTGAGGCTGGATAACCAGTCCATCAGGTCCGGAACCCGTCCTCTGGGGCTTTATGCTCTAGCAGCATCCTTCCCTTTCTGCTGAAAACAGCATGATGCTGCCACCACCGTGCCTCTCAGTGGGGATGGTGGAGTCCTGATGAGGTCTGGCTCAGACCACTCTGAAGGAAGAAGATGATGGACAGCAGTGAGCCTCCTCTTCATCAGACTGTTAGTCAGAGGCTGATCCAGACCTGCTGCAGACAGACCTCTACAGGAGATCCTGTTTTTAACTGAACGGATCTGAAGCTCCTCCCAGTGGACCTGCTGGGGCGGCTCCCAGTCAGAATCAACCACAGGTCCCATCAGGCTCGCTCTGCTGCTGTGTCACTGGAGGCCAGGGAGCTGCTGGTGGTTCAGGAGCAGCATGCCGAGCTGTGATTGGTGCGTTTCGCTTGCTGATGGTCTGTGATGGATGGAGGCCCTGCAGTCGATCAGTTCAGGGAAAATCTTTCATCACAGATTATTTCTACAGATCTTCTCCAAATAGAATGTGACCTTTGAGCAGTTTAAAGTTATTCCTGCAATGAATTTTAGTACAGAGACGATTCGATACAGGAATAAAACATTTAGACTCCGAATCTAAACCAGTTTAACAAAGTCTCATGTTTTACTGTTAGTCTGTTTGTTTGGGTGTAAATAATCCAGATGGTTTTAGTCTGGAGGTTTGGTCTGATAAAGCGACGTATATTTTCCAGATTTCCCAGCTCAGTTCACTGAGATGAAGCTGAAACCTTCCAGCTGCTGGAGGATCGGCGCTTCCTGGTCAGTCCTGACATCACTGGGCCGCCATCATTGCTTTTTAGAAGCTGCTCCTCAGTTGATAAGATGATAGATTTGGGTTTTAGCCATTGATCCATTTCTGGGATGTTTTAAAGGTTAAAGACATAAAATATAAGCGCTGGTTTAAGTAATTTCCCTCTGGGATTATTGAAGTAGTTCTGATTCTGGTTTGCTAGCCAGAAACTAAACTGCTCTAAAGCTGCGTTCCCACCAGAGGCGTTGGGGGCGTCTGCTTTGCAGTCTATGGAGGACAGCGGCGCGTTTGAGCGTCCAGCGCTGGAGTTCATTAAATGACCTTCTGCCGCTGGAAGCAGGAGCATCAGCCAATCAGAGAAGCTGATCCAGGAGGGAGGCAGACTCTACCTGCAATTGTTGATCTGCAGATCAACAATTAATAAATAGCAAAGGAGTTAAATCCGCCCCACCCCCCCGAAACAGAACCCCCCTCTCTGGAGCTTCTTGGTTGGTCGCTCTTCCTTCAGCTAACGGTTGAGTTTAGACTCAGAATGATTTGCTATCTGATGACGTCGGATCAGTTTTCCCTGCACTGAGGTGGTTTTCCAGACGAGCAGAAGCTGAATCTGGGTTATCTTCTAGTTATCTTCTCAGAAGTTGGCTTGTTTTCTTTAAGTTTTCCTGACAGAAACTGGATGAATCTGCGCGATGCAGAGACTGGGAAGGTGCTGTGGCAGGGAACCGAGGACCTGTCGGTGCCAGGCGTGGAGCATGAAGGTAGGTCCTCTGCTGGTTTCCTCTGCTTCTGAGCAGCTGGGCACCACTGAGGCGCTAACCTCCATCTGATGATGGCTTCCAGGCTGCGTTCATTTCTCAGCTTTCTTTAATTTAGTCTTAGTCTAGATGACGAAAATCTATTTTAGTCTTAGTCATTATAGTCAGCACTGTGCAGAATAGAACTTCACACTCATTCAACCTTCTGTCAGCTTGTTTCATCATATCCATAAAGTCTTCATCCTCCATGGTCCCTGCAGGCAGGTCAGAACGCCCAATCTTTGCCACTGAGTTCTCCAGGACTTTCTGCTCTTTGGAGTCAGGGGTGGGGGGGCTTCCCTTCCTTCCCCAGCCTCTGATCTGGCTGTGATGTCACTGTGTCAGGGTTACACACACAGCCACAGAGCCACATGCATGCGCACGCACTAACACACCCGTTCCTGCTACTACAGATTCGCTGTGTTCTTCCCCACCATGTTGAAGCCGCAGACTCTTTGGTGGCGTTCTTCCTCTGCTGTTTTCCTTTGAGTTGTAAATGAAATGGCTCCATACATCCAGGCGTTGTTTAACAAACAGCACACTGGTATCTGCTGACTGCGAAGTTGAGCTATGCTGCCTCTGACTGAGAGCTGGGGGGCGCTGAGGGACAGACGCCATGTAGGACAAACATGGGAACAATGCATGATCTTCTATGAAGCTAAAGAAACACTTTTATTAACAATTACAAATTGATCATAAATAATTATGTTTCTTAATGTCCGTCCATCAATGGATCGTACTTTTCGTCTGTCTTTGTCTCGTTGATGAAAATAATTTTGTATTTTCATCATATTTTTATTTTCTGGAAACTATTTTTGTTCGTTATCGTCTCGTCATCATCGCGGGAAAAAGTGGGGTTGATGAAATAAATGGTAAATGTCCTGTACTGATATGGCGCCTTTATTCAAGTCAGGAGACCGGACCAAAGCGCTTTACACTACATTCATTCACCCATTCACGCACACACACTGATGGTGGTGAGCTACACTGTAGCCCGGTCAGCAGGTGAAGGGTCTTGCCCAAGGACACGACGACACTGAGTCGGGGCTTGAACCGTCAACCCTTCGATTTCAGGGCAAACGCCTACATCCAACGCCACTGTCGCCCTTTTTTATTTTCCTGATGGTCCTGGTTGATGAAATGACGAGCGCCTCCAGGAAGCGGTTCCTCAGAGGCTTCTCGGTCTGTTCAGATCCAGGTTGTTCCTGCTCAGATGGACAGATGTCCTGCAGGGACAACCAGTTAACTGGACCTTCATCTTGGACCTTCTGAACACGCTGGGCCAGAACCTGATGTACCCATCTGGTACCGGAGCTTCTTGAAGGATGGTTAATCAAACCCCTGCTTCCCAGACCAGACTGGTTCTGTCAGGCTGCCCGTTCAAGGACCGGGCTGGTTCTGACTGGTTCTGTCTAGGTGGACCTCGTGGTCCGGCTGGTTTTGCCGCCTGCTGCTGGTGACGCTGCTCTGTCTCCTCTCCTCAGCCCGTGTACCAAAGAAGATCCTGAAGTGCAAAGCCGTTTCCAGGGAGCTGAACTTCTCGTCTGCTGAGCAGCTGGAGAAGTTCCGTCTGGAGCAGAAGGTGTTCTTCAAAGGACAGTGTCTAGAAGGTGAGCGGATCTGGATCCATACATCTACCTCTGGTTGGGATTCTTAGTCCATGTGATGGAAACCTGATTCCTTTGGTTCCCTGAGCTCCGTCTGACCTTCAGGTTCAGGAGGATTAACCAGAACTGAACTATTTATGTTCTAATTCATCATTCAACCAAACTGCTCCAAAATAACATTTAATAAATGATGTTTAGAGAGAACAAATGTTGGTAATCTGGGATTATCTCTCCTCCTTCTTCTCTGGTTTAATTAATTTCCACTGGTTCATCTAAACCTGTTATGTTCAGAAATCACATTTTAATTAGAAAATAAGTGAAAAAGCAGAACAAAGGTCTGAAATGACCATCAGTCAGTTCAGTCCGGTTGGTTCTGGGTCCGTATTGATCCCAGTTGGCTGGTTCAGACTGGTGCAGATTGGGCCCAGTGCCTTAATAAACAGGTCCTGTTACCTTCAGCCTTTCCTCCTGTAGATCAATCAGTGGATCCATTCAGCAGGCAGCTATAGGGGGGGCGTTAACCACCGAGGAGCATCAGAGCCGTACGCAGACGGCGAAAACTTCCACCTTTCTAGGCTTTAACTGTGGAATGAAGCTCCTCCTTCCATCAGATCAGCCACACTCCGATATTCTGCTCCTCTTCACAGCCCTAAGACTCACCCGGTCAGAGCTCAGCTGGAGTTGGTCTCACCCGGTTAGACTCACCCGGTTAGAGCTCAGCTGGAGTTGGTATCACCCGGTTAGACTCACCCTGTTAGAGCTCAGCTGGAGTTGGTCTCACCCGGTTAGACTCACCCGGTCAGAGCTCAGCTGGAGTTGGTCTCACCCGGTTAGACTCACCCTGTTCGAGCTCAGCTGGAGTTGGTATCACCCGGTTAGACTCACCCTGTTAGAGCTCAGCTGGAGTTGGTATCACCCGGTTAGACTCACCCTGTTAGAGCTCAGCTTGAGTTGATCTCACCTGGTTAGACTCACCCGGTCAGAGCTCAGCTGGAGTTGGTCTCACCCGGTTAGACTCACCCTGTTAGAGCTCAGCTGGAGTTGGTATCACCCGGTTAGACTCACCCTGTTAGAGCTCAGCTGGAGTTGGTATCACCCGGTTAGACTCACCCTGTTAGAGCTCAGCTGGAGTTGGTCTCACCCGGTTAGACTCACCCGGTCAGAGCTCAGCTGGAGTTGGTCTCACCCGGTTAGACTCACCCGGTCAGAGCTCAGCTGGAGTTGGTCTCACCCGGTTAGACTCACCCGGTCAGAGCTCAGCTGGAGTTGGTCTCACCCGGTTAGACTCACCCGGTCAGAGCTCAGCTGGAGTTGGTCTCACCCGGTTAGACTCACCCGGTCAGAGCTCAGCTGGAGTTGGTATCACCCGGTTAGACTCACCCTGTTAGAGCTCAGCTGGAGTTGGTATCACCCGGTTAGACTCACCCTGTTAGAGCTCAGCTGGAGTTGGTCTCACTCGGTTAGACTCACCCTGTTCGAGCTCAGCTTGAGTTGATCTCACCCGGTTAGACTCACCCTGTTAGAGCTCAGCTTGAGTTGATCTCACCTGGTTAGACTCACCCGGTCAGAGCTCAGCTGGAGTTGGTCTCACCCGGTTAGACTCACCCTGTTAGAGCTCAGCTGGAGTTGGTATCACCCGGTTAGACTCACCCTGTTAGAGCTCAGCTGGAGTTGGTCTCACCCGGTTAGACTCACCCGGTCAGAGCTCAGCTGGAGTTGGTCTCACTCGGTTAGACTCACCCTGTTCGAGCTCAGCTGGAGTTGATCTCACCTGGTTAGACTCACCCGGTCAGAGCTCAGCTGGAGTTGGTCTCACCCGGTTAGACTCACCCTGTTAGAGCTCAGCTGGAGTTGGTATCACCCGGTTAGACTCACCCTGTTAGAGCTCAGCTGGAGTTGGTCTCACCCGGTTAGACTCACCCGGTCAGAGCTCAGCTGGAGTTGGTCTCACTCGGTTAGACTCACCCTGTTCGAGCTCAGCTGGAGTTGGTATCACCCGGTTAGACTCACCCTGTTAGAGCTCAGCTGGAGTTGGTCTCACCCGGTTAGACTCACCCTGTTAGAGCTCAGCTGGTGTTGGTATCACCCGGTTAGACTCACCCTGTTAGAGCTCAGCTGGAGTTGGTATCACCCGGTTAGACTCACCCTGTTAGAGCTCAGCTGGAGTTGGTATCACCCGGTTAGACTCACCCTGTTAGAGCTCAGCTGGTGTTGGTATCACCCGGTTAGACTCACCCTGTTAGAGCTCAGCTGGAGTTGGTATCACCCGGTTAGACTCACCCTGTTAGAGCTCAGCTGGAGTTGGTATCACCCGGTTAGACTCACCCTGTTAGAGCTCAGCTGGAGTTGGTATCACCCGGTTAGACTCACCCGGTCAGAGCTCAGCTGGAGTTGGTCTCACCCGGTTAGACTCTCCCGGTCAGAGCTCAGCTGGAGTTGGTCTCACCCGGTTAGACTCACCCTGTTAGAGCTCAGCTGGAGTTGGTATCACCCGGTTAGACTCACCCTGTTAGAGCTCAGCTGGAGTTGGTATCACCCGGTTAGACTCACCCGGTCAGAGCTCAGCTGGAGTTGGTCTCACCCGGTTAGACTCACCCGGTCAGAGCTCAGCTGGAGTTGGTCTCACTCGGTTAGACTCACCCTGTTCGAGCTCAGCTGGAGTTGGTATCACCCGGTTAGACTCACCCTGTTAGAACTCAGCTGGAGTTGGTCTCACCCGGTTAGACTCACCCGGTCAGAGCTCAGCTGGAGTTGGTCTCACCCGGTTAGACTCACCCGGTCAGAGCTCAGCTGGAGTTGGTCTCACCCGGTTAGACTCACCCGGTCAGTGCTCAGCTGGAGTTGGTCTCACCCGGTTAGACTCACCCTGTTAGAGCTCAGCTGGAGTTGGTCTCACCCGGTTAGACTCACCCGGTCAGAGCTCAGCTGGAGTTGGTATCACCCGGTTAGACTCACCCTGTTAGAGCTCAGCTGGAGTTGGTCTCACCCGGTTAGACTCACCCTGTTAGAGCTCAGCTGGTGTTGGTATCACCCGGTTAGACTCACCCTGTTAGAGCTCAGCTGGAGTTGGTATCACCCGGTTAGACTCACCCTGTTAGAGCTCAGCTGGAGTTGGTATCACCCGGTTAGACTCACCCTGTTAGAGCTCAGCTGGTGTTGGTATCACCCGGTTAGACTCACCCTGTTAGAGCTCAGCTGGAGTTGGTATCACCCGGTTAGACTCACCCTGTTAGAGCTCAGCTGGAGTTGGTATCACCCGGTTAGACTCACCCGGTCAGAGCTCAGCTGGAGTTGGTCTCACCCGGTTAGACTCTCCCGGTCAGAGCTCAGCTGGAGTTGGTCTCACCCGGTTAGACTCACCCTGTTAGAGCTCAGCTGGAGTTGGTATCACCCGGTTAGACTCACCCTGTTAGAGCTCAGCTGGAGTTGGTATCACCCGGTTAGACTCACCCGGTCAGAGCTCAGCTGGAGTTGGTCTCACCCGGTTAGACTCACCCGGTCAGAGCTCAGCTGGAGTTGGTCTCACTCGGTTAGACTCACCCTGTTCGAGCTCAGCTGGAGTTGGTATCACCCGGTTAGACTCACCCTGTTAGAACTCAGCTGGAGTTGGTCTCACCCGGTTAGACTCACCCGGTCAGAGCTCAGCTGGAGTTGGTCTCACCCGGTTAGACTCACCCGGTCAGAGCTCAGCTGGAGTTGGTCTCACCCGGTTAGACTCACCCGGTCAGTGCTCAGCTGGAGTTGGTCTCACCCGGTTAGACTCACCCGGTCAGAGCTCAGCTGGAGTTGGTCTCACCCGGTTAGACTCACCCGGTCAGAGCTCAGCTGGAGTTGGTCTCACCCGGTAAGACTCACCCGGTCAGAGCTCAGCTGGAGTTGGTCTCACCCGGTTAGACTCACCCGGTCAGAGCTCAGCTGGAGTTGGTCTCACCCGGTTAGACTCACCCGGTCAGAGCTCAGCTGGAGTTGGTCTCACCCGGTTAGACTCACCCGGTCAGAGCTCAGCTGGAGTTGGTCTCACCCGGTTAGACTCACCCTGTTAGAGCTCAGCTGGAGTTGGTATCACCCGGTTAGACTCACCCGGTCAGAGCTCAGCTGGAGTTGGTCTCACCCGGTTAGACTCTCCCGGTCAGAGCTCAGCTGGAGTTGGTCTCACCCGGTTAGACTCACCCTGTTAGAGCTCAGCTGGAGTTGGTATCACCCGGTTAGACTCACCCTGTTAGAGCTCAGCTGGAGTTGGTATCACCCGGTTAGACTCACCCGGTCAGAGCTCAGCTGGAGTTGGTCTCACCCGGTTAGACTCACCCGGTCAGAGCTCAGCTGGAGTTGGTCTCACTCGGTTAGACTCACCCTGTTCGAGCTCAGCTGGAGTTGGTCTCACCCGGTTAGACTCACCCGGTCAGAGCTCAGCTGGAGTTGGTCTCACCCGGTAAGACTCACCCGGTCAGAGCTCAGCTGGAGTTGGTCTCACCCGGTTAGACTCACCCGGTCAGAGCTCAGCTGGAGTTGGTCTCACCCGGTTAGACTCACCCGGTCAGAGCTCAGCTGGAGTTGGTCTCACCCGGTTAGACTCACCCGGTCAGAGCTCAGCTGGAGTTGGTCTCACCCGGTAAGACTCACCCGGTCAGAGCTCAGCTGGAGTTGGTCTCACCCGGTTAGACTCACCCGGTCAGAGCTCAGCTGGAGTTGGTCTCACCCGGTAAGACTCACCCGGTCAGAGCTCAGCTGGAGTTAGTATCACCCGGTTAGACTCTCCCGGTCAGAGCTCAGCTGGAGTTGGTCTCACCCGGTTAGACTCACCCGGTCAGAGCTCAGCTGGAGTTGGTCTCACCCGGTTAGACTCACCCGGTCAGTGCTCAGCTGGAGTTGGTCTCACCCGGTTAGACTCACCCGGTCAGAGCTCAGCTGGAGTTGGTCTCACCCGGTTAGACTCACCCGGTCAGAGCTCAGCTGGAGTTGGTCTCACCCGGTTAGACTCACCCGGTCAGAGCTCAGCTGGAGTTGGTCTCACCCGGTTAGACTCACCCGGTCAGTGCTCAGCTGGAGTTGGTCTCACCCGGTTAGACTCACCCGGTCAGAGCTCAGCTGGAGTTGGTCTCACCCGGTTAGACTCACCCGGTCAGAGCTCAGCTGGAGTTGGTCTCACCCGGTAAGACTCACCCGGTCAGAGCTCAGCTGGAGTTGGTCTCACCCGGTTAGACTCACCCGGTCAGAGCTCAGCTGGAGTTGGTCTCACCCGGTTAGACTCACCCGGTCAGAGCTCAGCTGGAGTTGGTCTCACCCGGTAAGACTCACCCGGTCAGAGCTCAGCTGGAGTTGGTCTCACCCGGTTAGACTCACCCAGTCAGAGCTCAGCTGGAGTTGGTCTCACCCGGTTAGACTCACCCGGTCAGAGCTCAGCTGGAGTTGGTCTCACCCGGTTAGACTCACCCGGTCAGAGCTCAGCTGGAGTTGGTCTCACCCGGTTAGACTCACCCGGTCAGAGCTCAGCTGGAGTTGGTCTCACCCGGTTAGACTCACCCGGTCAGAGCTCAGCTGGAGTTGGTCTCACCCGGTTAGACTCTCCCGGTCAGTGCTCAGCTGGAGTTGGTCTCACCCGGTAAGACTCACCCGGTCAGAGCTCAGCTGGAGTTGGTCTCACTCGGTTAGACTCGCCCGGTTAGACTCACCTGGTGAGTTGGTCTCACCCGGCTGGTGTTGTGTTGTTTTCTCCTGCAGCAGAAGGAAACAGTTTATCTGGAGGAGAAGCTCCCAGGAGCTGAAGTTCAGCTAAAGAAGGAAACTTCCCGGGTGGGGGGTCCTCAGGGCCCTGCTGCTAGGAGTGATGCTAGCAGCGGCGCCCCCTGGGGGCAGCACGGTGCTGCTAGGAGTGATGCTAGCAGCAGCGCCCCCTGGGGGCAGCACGGTGCTGCTAGAAGTGATGCTAGCAGCGGCGCCCCCTGGGGGCAGCACGGTGCTGCTAGGAGTGATGCTAGCAGCGGCGCCCCCTGGGGGCAGCACGGTGCTGCTAGGAGTGATGCTAGCAGCGGCGCCCCCTGGGGGCAGCACGGTGCTGCTAGGAGTGATGCTAGCAGCGGCGCCCCCTGGGGGCAGCACGGTGCTGCTAGGAGTGATGCTAGCAGCGGCGCCCCCTGGGGGCAGCACGGTATCCAGGACCTGTTGATGTTTCCAGTAGATGTTAATGATCTTCTCTCTGCCTGCAGAATGGTTCTTTGAGTTCGGCTTCGTCATCCCAAACTCCACCAACACGTGGCAGTCCCTGATAGAAGCGGCGCCAGAGTCCCAGATGATGCCCGCCAACGTTTTAACGTAAGACTTCTGGCTTTCTGCTCCTGCGGCGCTCAGACGCCGCCATGATGCCTGAAGGGTTCAGGTTAGTGGGTAAAGATGGCTGATCCAGATCGCCGCAGACGCTGCTGTAGTCGTCCTCGCTGCGACCATCCGTCCAAAGGAAGCCACACCCTCTGAGGAGCCGCCATGCTGGATCGGTCCGATGTTACCCGGTGGTGGACGCTTATCGCATTCATGATGGAGGACTGACGTACTGGAGAGCAGGACTGTAGAACGGTGGTCTACGTCACACCCAGCCGGCCTCCCTCTGAGATCTGTTCCCCTGTAGGAGAACCATGATGGGGGGGGGCGACTCCACAGCCTGAAGGAGCGGATCTGGATTCAGGACATCTAGGGGGGAGGGTGTCTATCCTTTAGCTAAACCTGATGATGTGAAAGGCGTGAAGCGTTACGGCGGCAAAAGCTCAGCTAACGGCGGCGTCTCTTCTCTTTCAGGGGCAACGTCATCATAGAGACCAAGTTCTTCGACAACGACCTTCACGTCAGCACTTCCAGGGTCCGGCTGTTCTACATCTGACCCTCCAGCCTGCTGACGTCCTGCCAACAAACAAACGTCCAGGGTTAGCTGCAGGTCCACGGCCGCCCCGGATCTCCAGCTGCCTCCACCAGCTCTCTCCCATGTAGACCTCAGCTGGTCTGTGATCCCAGCTCAGGAATAGATGTCCATGTTTCCTCAGGAACGCAGAGAACATAGCCGTCCCCGTTCTAGTCCAGCCTGGGCTCCAGCCTGGGCTCCGACCTGGTTCCACCTAGATCAGACTCTAGCTTCAGGTCCAGTAGAGCAGATCTACTGGTTCTGAACTGGGTGGAGCTGGGCTGGATGCCGGATAACCGGGCTTGGTTCTGGAGCTTCTGATGGGTTAGCGGTTCTGATGGCGGTAGTGGGCGGGACGTTCACCAGCAGACCACTAGTTATCTCTGCTCCTTGGCTTCCAGGTCAAAGGTTAACTTCTTCCTTCCTGACGTAGACGATGCGGCGACCTTTTTGGATCTAGCTTTGTGTGTCATTAATGTGGTGACTGCAGCCCGGTTCTGTCGCTGCGGCTAGTTTGGACCTTCGGACCCGTGTTTGTTTCTTTAGCCTCTGAAGGACTGGTGTAAAATAGCCGTGTGTTTTAATCTGACTGGATTAAAATGCTCCCATGTTGGAATAACCTGCTGTGTGTTTCCTGACTGATGGTGGGTCTGAAAGGTTCAGGAGGTCCTGTCGGCGTCCCGCTGCTCCAGGTGACCTTTAACCCCGCCTGCAGCTCCATGCGTCCCCTGCTGGAGCTCCGTCCTCCAGGTGGAGGAGCGACTGACGGACCTCCTGGCTGCTGAGCTCACCGATGTGCTGCAGCAGAAGGTCAAACGGAAACGCCTCGCCTTCCTGATGAGGCGCGGCGCAGCTTAACTTTCATCTCCGTTAGCCTGCAGCAGACGGAGCCAGAAGCTCCGCCTCCATGGCGTCTAACCACCACAGTCTGGGTTCGGTACCGAGCTAGCGATGATAAAGGTTAATCCTTCAGGATCTATTGAGGAACATCTCCTCCTGTGATGCTCCTCTGCTGCGGTTCTGGCTCCTCCCCCTGCGGAGCAGCCGCCTGCCGACCCAAAGCAGCTAAAATAAAATCCTCTTCAGTTCCTTCTAAATGTAGAGAAACGATCAAATATTCTCTATTTAAAGACCAACCAGTTACTTCCTGTTTCACACGTTTAATCTCAGTCAGAAAACACGTCCCTTATTCACCAGATTAAACGGGACTGAGGATCCAGGATTATTCCAATTATTTAATCTGGACCAATTTATTGCACTGATGTCCACAATTATTGACTGTTTTTCTATAATGTAGCAGTTGCTGATTGATCATTAAAATAGTTAATCTATCATCTTAATTTCTGTGATTAGAGGAACAGATTATTTAAGCTGTGTTGCTGAAGTTCTCATTTATTATCATTATTGCTCCATAAAGACGTAGAATAAAATGTTTTTATTATTACCGCATTGTCTCATTTATGAAGCATTTAAAACACAGAAGAGACGCCAGAGAGAGCGGCGCCGACCAGAACCGGCAGTCTGGACCAGGACTGCTGGTCTGGACCAGGACCGGTAGTCTGGACCAGGACCGGCAGTCTGGACCAGGACTGCTGGTCTGGACCAGGACCGGTAGTCTGGACCAGGACCGGCAGTCTGGACCAGGACCGGCAGTCTGGACCAGGACTGCTGGTCTGGACCAGGACCGGTAGTCTGGACCAGGACCGGCAGTCTGGACCAGGACTGCTGGTCTGGACCAGGACCGGTAGTCTGGACCAGGACCGGCAGTCTGGACCAGGACCGGCAGTCTGGACCAGGACTGCTGGTCTGGACCAGGACCGGTAGTCTGGACCAGGACCGGCAGTCTGGACCAGGACCGGCAGTCTGGACCAGGACTGCTGGTCTGGACCAGGACCGGTAGTCTGGACCAGGACCGGCAGTCTGGACCAGGACTGCTGGTCTGGACCAGGACCGGTAGTCTGGACCAGGACCGGCAGTCTGGACCAGGACCGGCAGTCTGGACCAGGACTGCTGGTCTGGACCAGGACCGGTAGTCTGGACCAGGACCGGCAGTCTGGACCAGGACTGCTGGTCTGGACCAGGACCGGTAGTCTGGACCAGGACCGGCAGTCTGGACCAGGACCGGCAGTCTGGACCAGGACTGCTGGTCTGGACCAGGACCGGCAGTCTGGACCAGGACCGGCAGTCTGGACCAGGACCGGCAGTCTGGGCCAGGACCGGCAGTCTGGACCAGGACTGCTGGTCTGGACCAGGACCGGTAGTCTGGACCAGGACCGGCAGTCTGGACCAGGACTGCTGGTCTGGACCAGGACCGGTAGTCTGGACCAGGACCGGCAGTCTGGACCAGGACTGCTGGTCTGGACCAGGACCGGTAGTCTGGACCAGGACCGGCAGTCTGGACCAGGACCGGCAGTCTGGACCAGGACTGCTGGTCTGGACCAGGACCGGTAGTCTGGACCAGGACCGGCAGTCTGGACCAGGACCGGCAGTCTGGACCAGGACCGGCAGTCTGGACCAGGACTGCTGGTCTGGACCAGGACCGGTAGTCTGGACCAGGACCGGTAGTCTGGACCAGGACCGGCAGTCTGGACCAGGACCGGCAGTCTGGACCAGGACTGCTGGTCTGGACCAGGACCGGTAGTCTGGACCAGGACCGGCAGTCTGGACCAGGACTGCTGGTCTGGACCAGGACCGGTAGTCTGGACCAGGACCGGCAGTCTGGACCAGGACCGGCAGTCTGGACCAGGACTGCTGGTCTGGACCAGGACCGGTAGTCTGGACCAGGACCGGCAGTCTGGACCAGGACTGCTGGTCTGGACCAGGACCGGTAGTCTGGACCAGGACCGGCAGTCTGGACCAGGACCGGCAGTCTGGACCAGGACTGCTGGTCTGGACCAGGACCGGCAGTCTGGACCAGGACCGGCAGTCTGGACCAGGACTGCTGGTCTGGACCAGGGCCGGCAGTCTGGACCAGGACCGGCAGTCTGGACCAGGACCGGCAGTCTGGGCCAGGACCGGCAGTCTGGACCAGGACTGCTGGTCTGGACCAGGACCGGTAGTCTGGACCAGGACCGGCAGTCTGGACCAGGACTGCTGGTCTGGACCAGGACCGGTAGTCTGGACCAGGACCGGCAGTCTGGACCAGGACTGCTGGTCTGGACCAGGACCGGTAGTCTGGACCAGGACCGGCAGTCTGGACCAGGACCGGCAGTCTGGACCAGGACTGCTGGTCTGGACCAGGACCGGTATTCTGGACCAGGACCGGCAGTCTGGACCAGGACCGGCAGTCTGGACCAGGACTGCTGGTCTGGACCAGGACCGGTAGTCTGGACCAGGACCGGCAGTCTGGACCAGGACTGCTGGTCTGGACCAGGACCGGTAGTCTGGACCAGGACCGGCAGTCTGGACCAGGACCGGCAGTCTGGACCAGGACCGGTAGTCTGGACCAGGACCGGTAGTCTGGACCAGGACCGGCAGTCTGGACCAGGACCGGCAGTCTGGACCAGGACTGCTGGTCTGGACCAGGACCGGCAGTCTGGACCAGGACCGGCAGTCTGGACCAGGACCTGCAGTCTGGACCAGGACCGGCAGTCTGGGCCAGGACCGGCAGTCTGGACCAGGACTGCTGGTCTGGACCAGGACCGGCAGTCTGGACCAGGACTGCTGGTCTGGACCAGGATCGGTAGTCTGGACCAGGACCGGCAGTCTGGACCAGGACCTGCAGTCTGGACCAGGACCGGCAGTCTGGACCAGGACCTGCAGTCTGGACCAGGACCGGCAGTCTAGACCGGACCCGCAGTCTGGACCAGGACCGGCAGTCTGGACCAGGACTGCTGGTCTGGACCAGGACCGGCAGTCTGGACCAGGACCTGCAGTCTGGACCAGGACCGGCAGTCTGGACCAGGACTGCTGGTCTGGACCAGGACCGGCAGTCTGGACCAGGACTGCTGGTCTGGACCAGGACCTGCAGCCTGGACCAGGACCTGCAGTCTGGACCAGGACCGGCAGTCTGGACCAGGACCTGCAGTCTGGACCAGGACCGGCAGTCTAGACCAGAACCGACAGTCTGGACCAGGACCCGCAGTCTGGACCAGGACCGGCAGTCTGGACCAGGACTGCTGGTCTGGACCAGGACCGGCAGTCTGGGCCAGGACCGGCAGTCTGGACCAGGACTGCTGGTCTGGTTCAGGACCGGCAGTCTGGACCAGGACCTGCAGTCTGGACCAGGACCGGCAGTCTGGACCAGGACCTGCAGTCTGGACCAGGACTGTCTGACTCTGAGGGAAAGCAGGACGCACTGAAGGCGGAGGAAGAGCTTAACCTTCATCACACCTGGAATAAAAGGCGGTCTACTTTAAAATCACTAAAAGCCAAAGCAGCGACTGGAAAAGGAGCCAAACAACAGGTAGGTCATCTGTTTGAGCAGGGGCCCCTGGTGGGCCCTGTAGGGCCACGTGATGCAGGACTCTAACAGACTGAACTGTCTGCAAATAAGATGTAAATCAGTTTAATGCGGCGCAGCAACGCTTTGATGACCTGAAGATCTGAGAGGATTCAGTTCTCTAGAGACCCAACCTTCTAGACCAGGAGGAGCAAAGTGGTTCCAGAAAGACCTGCAGGTCTACTGTCCAACCAGTGGCTCCAGTCATCTCAACATGATGACTTGATGAGATGACTGGAGTCTGGTGCTATTGGCTGGTTGGAAAGAAAACCTGCACTGTCCAGAGGATGGATCTGGGCGACTGCAGGCTGCAGCCTTAGAGACACGTCTGCTGATGAGGAGGAGAACTAAGACACCTTCTGGAACCTTCTTCGGACAATCAGAACTGCTGCTGTCAACAGTGTTTGATTCAGGCTCAATCCCGCTGCAAACAAGCTCCTCCCCCCACGGGGTGGGGACGCACCCGATCTTTGCTGATCAGTTTTTGGCACAACACCTGCTCTGATGCTAACAGCCAGACCCATCCAATATGGCGGCCACACATCAAGTGCTGCAGTTAATGAGGCATCATGACGCCAAGCTGTTGATGCTGCGCTGATTGTCCTCAGAATACTGACCTCTGCTGGACATTTACAGACACTACAGGCAGCTGATTGGACAGAACGATGACCTGGAACAATGATATCGGCTCTGTTCGAAAACCTAGGACGGGTCCTCCAAGGACGCGGTCTACCTAGACTGGATCCTTCGAAGTCCTTGAAAATAAGGAGACCGGAAGAGTTTTGGCTGTAAATTCGACCAGGTCCACCCTTTGGCGGGTTTTACCGCCGTATGCTCTGTTGCTTAGCAACCGTGAACGTTGACACACAAAGCAGGAAAAGAATGAATACAGAAGTTTTCAAAACTGTTTATTTCTTTTTTATTGTGAGGTGAACAAAGACTGATGAGAATCCAGAGTGGAATAAATGTTCCAACCAGCGGGAGCAGGAACTAATCAAATCAAATGTAATGATAGAAACCTTAGTCAGTTAAATAACCTGCTGCTGTCATTCTGCACATCTCTGATGTTGCTGCTATTTTCAAATATCCATTACTGTAAAAATGTCCATAGCTGCATATTGGTTATTTATTCTCCAGTTTTATATTGTTAAAACACTTTACAGGATTTTATTGTTTATATTTTAACTCTTCCCTATCATGTTATTCTTATACATTTTTCTAAGGTCCACATCTGTGTGACCATTTTCAATAATCTTTCTGCTGCTGTAAATTTGCCCATTGTGGGAAAATAAAGGGATTTTCTATTCTATAAAAGGGGTAGAAAGATATAAGTAAATCTAAACAATATATTTACAAAAAATATATCTGCAAAATCTCTAATATTCAACAACAAAAAATACAAAGTTAAGCATATTGTGCAAAACAGCAATAAAAAGATAAAAATCCTATCAGATTTATAGTTCCCACCCTGCAGATATATTAGAATCTGTCCTTAAATTACAGCCAAACCCATTTACACAGTAACAGATAAAAACCTTTAGATAAACCAAACATTACCGCCACATATCTGACTCTATAACCTTTAAAACAACTATTTTCATTCATTTCAGACGGAACTATTCACAGAGTTGTATTATATTTAACTGAACTTCCAATTTTCACCACTGTTCGGCGCCAAGTAACCTTTCCTCTGATCACAGCTTGCTTGGTCTCGCAATGAATCCTGGGATATCCAAGGATAGAGAGGATACATCGGACCCGTCCTTCAAATCAGGCTAAAGCCGCGGTTCTCAAAGTGTGTGGCGCGACCCACTGGTGGGGAATTGAGACGTGACAGGTGGGGCGCGCCAAGTTCCGGTGTGTGTGTGTGTGTGTGTGTGTGTGTGTGTGTGTGTGACTATAAATGTAGAATGTGTGAGAGTAAACTGTCCTTATAGCTGTATGTTGCCGCTTTTTAGACCAATCAAACCCACAAAGTAATCATTACTAGCCTACATGCAGTCTAATTAAAAGAACATTAGATATGAGAAACATTTCACCTGGAACTGAAGTGCCAAAATAATGATTGACGTGACGTCGGCATATTATTTGTAACGGAATAAACTTTCGCGCCCCAGTGTTGCCAACTCAGCGACTTTGTCGCTATATTTCAGACCCCTCCAGCGACTCTTTTTCAAAAAAACAAATCTAGCGCCTTTTGGAGACTCTTACGTGAAAGCACGTATCGTTCCTTTTCTTGTCCTCCAGCGGCAGGTGCTGCCGTGGGGCGCCTCCCCCGTCCCAACCCCGTTCTCCCCCGCTATTGCAGGAGTCCCTCTCAGCGCTGCAGTCAGAGCAGAGACACAGCATGTTTAACTTTTGCGTCCAGACTGCAAATAAAGCGCACGTGCGCCGGGATTGACGGCGCAGGTTGATCATAAATAACTGAATTTGAAATATTTTATCTTAAATAAATAACGGCGTTTGATTCACACAGCCACATGTTCATGTTTCTGGTTAGGAGTGGAGAGCGAGTATCCACTCATCGGGCAGAGAGCTGTGTGCATTCTTCTTCCCTTTGCCACATCATATCTCTGTGAGATGGGCTTTTCAGCTGCTGCTTCAATGAAAACAAAATACAGATCTCAGCAGAACATTGAGCATGACTTGAGAGTGGCAGTATCAAGCCTGCAACCCCGTTTTGAGAAACTGCAATGCAAAACAGGCTCATTGCAGCCACTAATGCAGGGATAAATAGACCTGTCTTGCCAGATGGATTTCACTTC
The DNA here is from genome assembly GCF_016077235.1 of Cyprinodon tularosa. Taxonomy (NCBI): domain Eukaryota; kingdom Metazoa; phylum Chordata; class Actinopteri; order Cyprinodontiformes; family Cyprinodontidae; genus Cyprinodon; species Cyprinodon tularosa. The sequence goes on from NW_024039699.1 coordinate 293,868, forward strand.
TTTTCTTTTATTAACAGATTGCAGAGTGGCACTTTAATTTTTTCTATCTTTGAGCTTGATACAAATTTTGACACAGCTGCATTTTTATTTTCTTTATTTTTTAGCTTGCTGTTATTTGATGTAGATTTGTATTTAGATACTACTTGTTACTTCAATAAAATTGGAACATTTTAAGATTGTTGCATATTTCATTAGCATTGTGTTGGGGCGATGGGGACAGGCGGGGCTTGAAAATTCCCCCTTGTCCAAAGTGGGGAATGACAGAAAAAGTTTGAGAACCACTGGGCTAAAGGAAGAACGCATTTTAACATAGAAACAGGCCCTGTCATTACCCGATCCGTACCGGAAGCACGATCCGTACCATCAGCTCATTTGCTCGTGCGCAAACAGAATAACTTCCGGTGGAAATATTTCCGTTTTCTTACTTTTTTATTCTTTTGTATTTTTTAGAGGCATGGGTTTCTTTTTGTATATCTTTGTATTTTCGTCAATATTGCATTTTCTAAAAATAAAAAAACAGAAATACATAAAAAAGTTCAATCGCCTTGTGATATTACTTTGACTGCTCTGAGCATGCGCAAATATACGTCCCACAGCGTATATATTTAAATTTGTTTAAATATTTGATTTACTCTGTACTGAACTATGCACTCCAGCAGTACTGATCCCACAATGGATTAATTTGCTACCTTTCGTGACCTGCAGTTTTTCATTGATAAGGGAACATTTCCCGAAAATTTGGATTTTTATTCCAGAAAAAATGACGTCAAGCAATACAATGGATTGAATTTAAAAAGCATCCATTTCTTCCAGAAAAGTCTTCAATATTGTCTTTACGATGTAGTTTAGTATTCTTTAATTATTTAAGGATATAAATAAAGTTTTTTCAGTACCGTAATTACATTATTTTTTGGCGACCCGGAAGTTATTCTGTTCGCGCAGGCGCAAATGAGCTGATGGTACGGATCGTGCTACTGGTACGGATCGGGTAGCGACAGGCATAGATATCCATAATAAAGGCTAGATGTCTTACGGCGGAGTCTCAAACGTCATCACCGGGCGGCCATCTTACCACAGGCAGGCTTTCTGTTGTGCTCTGTGGTACCTAATGTAAGGTGAGTGATCAGCACGAACACAAATACTCTTATCTCATTGAATTCTTGACGGATTTACAAACAGTTTGGTTTCTTACAAACGTTATGAACGTGGCTATAATTCTTGATGCTTGAACATGTCGAAATTGCAGATTTTCTTGTCGAAAAATGACTTGATCGTGCAGCATAGTTGTGCATCACGGTAACTTGCGCAAGTTATCAATAACGATTGTATGACAATTAATCTTTAGTGTAAATTACAATCTTTGTGGATGTGGTTGTAGTTATTAGTTGGCTAATAACAATAATCTGAGTGTTGTTGGATTTTCATTATTAGCCTAACGTTAGCTGGCTAATAACAAGAAGCTGCGAAGTGAGACCTAAAGTTAGTAAGTTAGCAGCTAACGTTACAGTTTAGCTAGCTGCTAACGTTAACCAGCAACTTTACATCAGTGGAAGAGGCAGAATTTATACATGATTAATGCATGATTTCCAATCGATTTGGTTTGTCAAAACATCTTACATTATGTTACAGGAATTTGCTGGGTCTATTAATAGGAAGATGCCAGACTTTTGTGCAGCCTACGGATGCTCCAATCGCCGTAGTGTCAAAACGAGAGCCAGTGGGATCACCTTTCACTGTAAGATATGAAATTATGATTGGTTTTTGGGATAATTGTTAGTTAATTAGTGGATGTATGTACAATACAGGCTCTGGTACACAGGAACAGCGGGGCTATGACTTAATAGTATAACAAGATTGCTGTTGACTCAAAGCTTTTATAAGTTTGTATTAGCTTCGTTTGGACAACTTTTTCTAAGTAGTTTAGTGTGGTTGTGTTATTCTCAAGTGCATACATACATACAATTACCCCAAACATATTTCATTTAGGTGTGTATTTTTGTGCTAACCCTTAATGTTGACAGAAGGAAAAAGCTTTGGAAATGCTGACAATAATTTATACTTCTTGGAACATTTCTCTCGTTTTTAAGGTTTCCCAAAAATGGAAAGATGAGGAGGCTGTGGGAACTTGCCCTAAGAAGGGACAGTTTTGTTGCGACTGACAGGACTCTGCTTTGCAGTGAGCACTTCAGGAGTGAGGATTTTGACTGAACAGGGCAGACAGTCCGAATTAAAGATGGTGTTGTGCCCAAAATTTTCAATTTTCCAGCTCATCTTGAAAGGGTATGTGTATCATTGCAATTTAATCACATATTGATATAACACTCTTATACACAGTGAATTGTTGCTGGTCACTTTTGTTTCTGCAAGATATATAATGTGTTGTTTAGTAGCACCTTTTAGACACTCAAAACCTCTTTACTTAATTTTAGCTAGTAGCCACAAGAAACACAACCACCTCTAGAAGAGTGGAAGACAACCAGCCGATGGACGTGTCCCAGGATGTACCTCAACCTGATGTTGTGAGTGTTTTCATGTGGCTTGTTAAAAACAGTTTGTTATATTAAATCCTTTATCTTATAAAAAGTGTGACTCTGTCGCTCATAAACTTGAATTTATAAACATGTGTGAACATTGAAACTAAACCCAAGGGTAGGCAGCCTTTACAATCAAAAGAGAAATTTTTTTTTCAGAGCCACAAAACATATTTTTGCCTTATAAGTGGACAAGCCTATACAATTACTTAAATGTATGCTGTTGTGTTTTCTGTCGGATAATTGGAGTATCTTGTATTTAGGCTCACGGAATTGAAAAGTTAACATTTAATTTCTTAAAAAAATAAGTAATTTCTATACCACTATTATTTATATATTTTTTTTTATATTTCTGCAAAACAACAGGGAGCCACTGGAGAGAGGGGTTTGAGCTGCAAGCGGCAGGCCACTGACCACATGTATGCATTGCCTGCTTGCCCTAAGGCTATAAAAGCCAAACTTGAAGAAGCCTCAGCAACTGTGAGGAAACTGCAGCGGGAGAAGAGTAATGCCTTGAGGAGAGAAAGAGGGCCAAGATGAACATGCGGGCTATTCTGGAGGAATTGAAGGAGAAAAATCTAATCAATGAAGAGCTAAGAGACAACCTTGAATGCTATTCAGGTGAAATAAAAATATTACATTGAATATTTTGTGTATTTTATGTTCTTTGTTGAGTCCCTAGTTACTATTAAAAAGATACTTACTGAATCACTTTGCTAATTCAATTACAGATCTTCCAGTTCATCTCTTGTCTAGGCAGGGTGTAGAGTACACCAAGGACCAGAAAGATTTTGCCCTCACGCTCCATCTGCATGGTCCAAAGGCATATCACTACCTGAGAGATACCCTGCATATTCACCTGCCACACCCCAGTTCATTGCAAAGGTATTCTTCATGATGTCTAATTTTATATTGAATTACATTAAGCACTACAGACAATAATATCATGAATGGTTAAACTTACTGATCTAACAGCTCATGTCCACAGCTACCTTCCTGTCCGCTTTGATGGTCTTGTGGACAACGCTCTCGTGTACATTTCAGGTAAAGGCTGACTAAAAGTTGATTTTGCCTAAAACCAATGGTGCAAATAGTCAAAACCTGAGGGAAATCAATATCCCAATGGCCCAAAAAGATAAATGTTCCCTTAATTTCCCCATGGTTATTATAAATTATTTTAATAATACAACTCTTATTTCAGGATTTGTTGTTATACGGGCTCTGAAAAAGCTGTCCTGTGATGTCTGCCGTGCCAGCTTGGTAACAGATGCTGCATCTGCCATCAAGGACCAGAGCTACCACCTGCTGAAGTTAAATAACAATGGAGGTCTGGTGATTCCATCAGAAGGCACAGTGATGGTAGTCAGGGCAGCAGAGTGGGTTCTTCGTCAGACCTCATGTACCAGACGATCACAGCCCATCAAAGTGCTAGAGGTCGTGTACATTGTACGGAAGAGGATAGGGTCAGAGGATGTGTTTGTGCTTGGAGAGCACATCGGAGAAACGCAGTATGGCATAGACAGCCACCACCATACGCTGTTAACATTGGTTGTGTCCTTGTTTTTTAAGCTAAGGCTGCACCACATTGCCAAAATAACCAACCTTGGCTTACAGAGCAACAACATGCGACAGAAACACAATAAAACCGTCCTTTTCAAAGGGCATTAACCAAGCTATGTTTTTTGGGTCATTTTTTCATCTCTGTCTTCCATGTGTATACCATCACAGTAGTGTAGGTGGGGATTTCAACATGCTACATCTATATATACTTGTGAAGGGGACTATTGTACCAATTTTAATAGCAAATAAATGTCACTTTTATAATGGTTTAAAAATAGGAACTTTTGTGTAATTACTGATATATAATCAGAATAGTCTACATGAAACTTCAAAGTGTTACCTTTAATTTGAAACCTGGATTATGCTGCTACACCAAGAGGTTGCAACGCAATAAGCCTTTTCTGTTCAGTATTCCATATTTTATTATAATAATAATATTCATATTATAAAAGTATGTATGTAAATATAAATAAATTAGGACTGTGAAATAATTAATCACACCCAAATAAAAGTGTTTATTTATATATATATATATAAATATGTATACATATATATATATATATATATATATAAATATGTATACATATATATATATATATATATATATATATATATATATATATATATATATATATATATATATATATATATATATATATATATATATATATAAATATGTATATATACATAATTTTATTTATATTTTTATAGATCTATAGATATATCTATATATCATGTTACCATTCAGTACACTGAGTTTTAATAGCATATATTGATTTAACATAAATACCTTGTGCATGTGTATATTTATTGCACCTGTATGTTCTATTCAATGTTCTTTTCATATGAAATTCCATGGTTATAATTATTCATAAGTGTGCAGTATCATAACTACATGTCTGACTTTTGTTTAACAAACCAAACAATTAGACAATTGAGGAAGTTATGGTTATTTAAGTACATGCGCCTTTAAAACACAATGTTACGAATGAGCGAGCTGCCTGTGGCAAGATGGCCGCCACGTGCGGACGTCGACCCCCATTGGCCAGCAGCGCGGCCGAGACATCTAGCCTTTATTATGGATATCTATGACTTTTAAGGCCGCATAACGAGGACTCTTGGAATCCGACCAGACCTCGGCGCCGCGCTATGACGTAATCGGCCTTCGAATCCGGTCTTCTAAGGATGCGTCCTAGGTTTTCGAACAGAGCCATCATTTATGTTCTTGAAGATTATATGCTATTATTTAATATCTGTGTTTAAATTGAAATTATCTTTGATATTTTTAGATGCAGTCAATGAATAATGTAAACATTAATCATAAGGTGAAAATTTAGGGGAAAATGAATGAGGATGCTGCCGGACTAGGATTTTAAATCATAATTTTAAAACAATAAGTGCAGTAAAAACAGGAAATAAACTAAGAGTCAATTAAAAATGAACTTTAATTGATATAAGCTGAGTGAATAACTGAGAGGAAAAGGATGAAACAAGGAGAAAATTAAAAACGGCTGAAATGTTTCTGGATCATTTTAATGATAAACAGCAAAATATGAGACTTTATTGTATCAGAAGCATCATGGTGACAGAAATGATTTTAAACCCAGTTTAGTGATTTTAAACCCAGTTTAGTGATTTTAAACCCAGTTTAGTGATTTTAAACCCAGTTAGTTTAGTCAGTTAGAAATAGCTCCTGATCATGACTTCCTGGAAACGACACGCGCACCAATGCAGCTCTTTGGGCTCCACCATCGCTGTTAATGGAGCCATCACTGCTCTACGCGTAGAATCTAGGATTATAGCTCTACATGTCCTGTTTAGATAGAAAACGGCTGAGGCTCGCTCCTCCATGAGGGACACCGCTGAACTGCAGGACAGAAACTCCTCCCTATCGCTGGGGGGCAGCACCGTTAGAGGCCGGCCACATGTTTAAATAACACTGCATTTCCCAGCAGGCTGTTCGGTGTCGACCTTGGATTTCATCGAGCTGCAGCATGTCGAGCAAGGAGCCGAATGTAAGTCCGCTAAATGAGGGCGACTTGAACGGTTTGGTGTTTTCTCTCTGCGGGGCTGATGCTAATGAGACCCGGCTGTTCACCGGCGGGAGGTCCGCTCCTTTAGGGAGGACCGCCTAGCCTCTGCTAGGCTAGCGTTAGCCGGCTAGCTGTAGCTCCATGATAGCAGCGGTTATGTGATAGGAGAGCAGCTGATGCTAATGATGCTAACCTGGACCAGACCGCTGGGACTGGTCAGTCTGACCCAGTCTGCTGCTCCCGGTCCCAGTAGCTGGTCCGTTCCCCTGCCTGTTTGCTGACTGTTTGCTCTTCCACCAGCAGTGACACATGGATTATCCTCCCAATCCTAAACCTGGGAAAGATCCCAGAATCCCAGTTAGCAGAGGAGGCATCACACTGAGGGATTCAAACTCCAAACTCCTAACTGATCAAGTCTGGTTTCCTAACAGGGATTTCAGCTCTAGATGCAGAGAAACAGGCAGGGAAGATCAGTCTGTAATAATATTAGATTGATGGAGATCATTGATCTAGAACCCAGAGAGAAGATCAGGGTTTCCTTCTCTTTCTAGACCACAGGTGTCAAACTGGTTCCAGAAAGGGCCGTGTGGCTGCAGGTTTTCTTTCCAACCAATCAATAGCACACCAGACTCCAGTCATCTCATCAAGTCATCATGTTCAGATTGGACTCTCTTGATGAGATGACTGGAGTCTGGTGTGCTATTGATTGGTTGGAAAGAAAACCTGCAGCCACACGGCCCTTTCTGGAACCAGTTTGACATCCCTGTTCTAGACCTTAGACTGAGTGGATCATCTGTTTATTCTTTCTAATCTAGAACACTTTGGATTCAGAGATTAGAGAATATGTTGGATTATCTGGAGATGTCAGCAGCTGTGTCCTGCTGCCCAGAGGCTCCGCCCCAAGCTTCAGGTGTTCCTCAGGGCTGCTGCGTCTCTCCACACCTGTTCATCTCAGGAATGCTACGTGTCTAAATTAAACAACTTAATTTACTTTGAACAGACATGATTATCAGCCAACTAGCAGATGATGCAACAATATTCTTGAAAGATAGACACCGACTTTAAAGGAATAGTACACCCAAAACATGATTAGCCTTCATTTTCTACTCACCTCCATGCTGAACAACACTCTGGAGTACTTTTTTGATATCTCAAATGCATCTGGAGATCTGGGAGGCTTCTTGCTGTCTGCTGACATTCAAATAATGGAGGTCCATGGCGCCCGAGACAGAAAGGTCCATAAAAGTCCACAAAAAACGTGTCAATATTCCTCCATACTGCTCGTTCCTCCATAAAGCGCGTTCACGAGCCTACGGAAGCCGGCAGACCAAACCAGCGCATTCAGCTCGGCAAAGAACTCCTGCTCTTCCTCAACACTGAAGTCCTCAGACATTTTTCTTTCGTCGTTTCTTTCTTTGCACAGGTAAACAGCACATTTCTTCTTCTACGCTTGCATTATCGGCAGAGCAGACGCTGAATGCGCACTTTCATCTGGTTTGGTCTGCTGCGGTTTCCGTAGACTCGTGAACGCGCTTTCAGGAAATCCTATACACTACTGTTTATGCTCTAAAAACATTCTAAATGACTTCGTTTCGAGTAAATTCTGGATGCTACCCACTCAGGACACTTGGATTACATTGGACGAGCAGTATGGAGGAATATTGACACGTTTTTTGTGGACTTTTATGGACCTTTCTGCCTCGGGCGCCATAGACCTCCATTATTTGAATGTCAGCAGACAGCAAGAAGCCTCCCAGATCTCCAGATGCATTTGAGATATCAAAAAAGTACTCCAGAGTGTTGTTCAGCATGGGGGGGAGTAGAAAATGAAGGCTAATCATGTTTTGGGTGTACTATTCCTTTAAGCAAGGGATAATTAATGTCCCTTTAAATCTGAACTGAAAAACTAGGGAGCAAAACGAAGCCAATTTCTGAATGTAGAAAATCAAATTAAAGAATGCAAGAAGAAGAATGCTACAGAAGATTTATCAATACTAGGATAGATCTACCTCAGATAGAATGCTTATCTAGATGCATCTACGCAGCCTATTCCAGTGTCGTCCCAATTAAACCTATTGATCAAATTAGCCGGCGCTTCATTTAGAGAAACGATCTATGAAGAAAATCAGCTGCTTAAAGATGCAAAGGACGAAGGTCTGAAACTTATCGATTTTAACTGCCTTCATCGAACCCTAAAAATAAATGAGTTAAAATGTTGGATCAAACTCAGCAGCTACTTCTGTTTTTTATTTCAAGAATCTTTTTGAAGAAAATTGGAGGATTGTAATTTCTTCTTTGAGCAAACTTTAATGTAAACAGATCCTCCTGTACTGGAGAATGTTACCTGGAACAGAGGATAAAATCTGCCCCGCAGCAAATCTGTGCTTCGAATATATAATCCATAGCAGATTTAATGGATACCAAGAGTGTTTTATAATTATGAACAGAATTATAATTATGAACAGTGTTTCATTAAACATTTTAAACCCTTAGCTAGACTATAATAAATTACTTAGAGCACTACCACAAGAATTTATGGTAGTGCCAAATACTTTAGCACATCATCCAATACGCCCACAATGATCCCTGTAAAGAATTACTGAGACTTTGCTTAGATGATAATCCAGAAACTGCAGACTTCTGTTCTTCTCATGATCACTGAAGCAAACATAGATGGATTAAACACCAGCGATCTTCAGTCCCAACCTTTATCTCCAGGAACGTCACTTTTGCTCTAATATTGCAAACTAAGGCTGATGAGCTCTGCACTAAGCTATATTTTTCATTTATAAATTATCTCCCAAACTTGTTTTAAATGAGTTTAAGCTTTACATTAAATCATTAAAGATTCTGAAAAGTCCTAAAGCACAAATCATCTGATATTAGGGTTGTCAAAAGTATCGAAATTCAAAAAAGTATCGATACTGAAATGTTGTATCCGGATACAATACTCGTTTTAAAAAGTATTGATACAGTGCCGTCACCAGTGGCACCTAAGCAGTCATTCATCTAAAGTGCAGATTAGAGGACAATGCACTTTCTGAACACTCTGTGATCGAATAATTCTGTGCTCTTTTCAGTTTCAGTCTTTTTTTTTTGTAAGAGGTGCAGCTGCTGAGAATTATTTTTGTTTCTTAACTGGTTTGGCTAGTGTCATTGTTATGTGTGCAAAGCATAGCCAAGGAAGGAACACTTAATTTGAATTTTATACGTTTTTTATCAAGCTTGCTTAATATTATGCACAGCATACAACCTTTATTGTGTTTATTTATTGTATTTTATTTATTAATGAAAATATTTCTGTTGAATTTTGGAGTCTTTGTTTTTATCCTTGGGGTATCGAAAAATGGTATCGAGTATCGAATATTTTCCTTAGTATCGGTATCGAGTTGAAAAGTTTAGTATCGTGACAGAAGTAAACGGCTAAACAAAGACTGAATTCTCCCCTCCTGTTTTAATTTTATTTACATATTGTTTTTTATTTTATAATTGTTTATGGTTTTCTATTTATTTGGTTTAATGTGTTTAAATGTTTATGTGAATAACCCTTTATAGCCAGACCCCTGGATTTACTCTCTATCCTGTCTAGATTCTATGCTTCTATGTTTGTCTGTAAATGTTCATATTTTCAATGAAGGAAAGACAGTTTTCCGTCTCCTCCTGAACTGCAGCGCTTCATCCAGCACCTGAGGGACCTGACGGGCCGCATGTCTTCATCTGGAGGCAGAGGAGCCGGACTTGGCCTGAAACTTCTGCTGGGAGCTGGAGCCCTGGTCTATGGCGTCAGAGAAGCCACCTACACAGGTAGGGTTCACCTCCACACACCATTAGCATGAGCCGTTAGCCACACAGCCTGCAGCTGTTCCATTAGCATTAGCCACACAGCCCGGAGCTGTTCTATTAGCATTAGCCACACAGCCTGCAGCTGTTCTATTAGCATTAGCCACACAGCCCGGAGCTGTTCTATTAGCATTAGCCACACAGCCTGGAGCTGTTCTATTAGCATTAGCCACACAGCCTGGAGCTGTTCTATTAGCATTAGCCACACAGCCTGGAGCTGTTCTATTAGCATTAGCCACACAGCCTGCAGCTGTTCTATTAGCATTAGCCACACAGCCTGCAGCTGTTCTATTAGCATTAGCCACACAGCCCGGAGCTGTTCTATTAGCATTAGCCACACAGCCTGCAGCTGTTCTATTAGCATTAGCCACACAGCCTGCAGCTGTTCTATTAGCATTAGCCACACAGCCCGGAGCTGTTCTATTAGCATTAGCCACACAGCCTGCAGCTGTTCTATTAGCATTAGCCACACAGCCCGGAGTTGTTCTATTAGCATTAGCCACACAGCCCGGAGCTGTTCTATTAGCATTAGCCACACAGCCCGGAGCTGTTCTATTAGCATTAGCCACACAGCCAGCAGCTGTTCTATTAGCATTAGCCACACAGCCAGCAGCTGTTCTATTAGCATTAGCCACACAGCCTGCAGCTGTTCTATTAGTATTAACCACACAGCCAGCAGCTGTTCTATTAGCATTAGCCACACAGCCTGGAGCTGTTCTATTAGCATTAGCCACACAGCCTGCAGCTGTTCTATTAGCATTAGCCACACAGCCAGCAGCTGTTCAGTTAGCATTAGCCACACAGCCTGGAGCTGTTCTATTAGCATTAGCCACACAGCCTGCAGCTGTTCTATTAGCATTAGCCACACAGCCAGCAGCTGTTCAGTTAGCATTAGCCACACAGCCTGGAGCTGTTCTATTAGCATTAGCCACACAGCCTGCAGCTGTTCTATTAGCATTAGCCACACAGCCTGCAGCTGTTCTATTAGCATTAGCCACACAGCCCGCAGCTGTTGTATTAGCATTAGCCACACAGCCAGCAGCTGTTCTATTAGCATTAGCCACACAGCCAGCAGCTGTTCTATTAGCATTAGCTACACAGCCTGCAGCTGTTCTATTAGCATTAGCCACACAGCCAGCAGCTGTTCTATTAGCATTAGCTACACAGCCAGCAGCTGTTCTATTAGCATTAGCCACACAGCCCGGAGCTGTTCTATTAGCATTAGCCACACAGCCCGGAGCTGTTCTATTAGCATTAGCCACACAGCCTGCAGCTGTTCAGTTAGCCGTTAGCCACACAGCCTGCAGCTGTTCTATTAGCATTAGCCACACATCCCGGAGCTGTTCTATTAGCATTAGCCACACAGCCAGCAGCTGTTCTATTAGCATTAGCCACACAGCCTGCAGCTGTTCTATTAGCATTAGCCACACAGCCCGCAGCTGTTCTATTAGCATTAGCCACACAGCCCGCAGCTGTTCTATTAGCATTAGCCACACAGCCCGGAGCTGTTCTATTAGCATTAGCCACACAGCCCGGAGCTGTTCAGTTAGCCATTAGCCACACAGCCCGGAGCTGTTCTATTAGCATTAGCCACACAGCCCGGAGCTGTTCAGTTAGCCATTAGCCACACAGCCCGGAGCTGTTCTATTAGCATTAGCCACACAGCCCGGAGCTGTTCAGTTAGCCATTAGCCACACAGCCCGGAGCTGTTCTATTAGCATTAGCCACACAGCCCGGAGCTGTTCAGTTAGCCATTAGCCACACAGCCCGGAGCTGTTCTATTAGCATTAGCCACACAGCCTGCAGCTGTTCAGTTAGCCGTTAGCCACACAGCCTGCAGCTGTTCTATTAGCATTAGCCACACAGCCCGGAGCTGTTCTATTAGCATTAGCCACACAGCCAGCAGCTGTTCTATTAGCATTAGCCACACAGCCTGCAGCTGTTCTATTAGCATTAGCCACACAGCCCGCAGCTGTTCTATTAGCATTAGCCACACAGCCCGCAGCTGTTCTATTAGCATTAGCCACACAGCCCGGAGCTGTTCTATTAGCATTAGCCACACAGCCCGGAGCTGTTCAGTTAGCCATTAGCCACACAGCCCGGAGCTGTTCTATTAGCATTAGCCACACAGCCCGGAGCTGTTCAGTTAGCCATTAGCCACATAGCTTTGAACAGCAGGAGCCATAAATCTGATGGAATCTCCAAATAAATATAAAGAATGTCTTTTCTTAATGATTTAGCTTTTCAGTTTCTGATTGTTATAGAAAAGCAGTAATATTTCCTGAATGTTTGCGGCCTTCAGGCCTTCAGACATGAATCCATCGGTAGCTCTGAGTGTTTCTATGGCTTCAGCTGCTCCGTCTGACTGTCTGTCTGTCTGTCTGAGCAGTGGAGGGCGGCCAGAGAGCCATCATCTTCAACCGGATTGGAGGGATGCAGATGGACACCATCCTGTCAGAGGGACTCCACTTCAGGTAGCGTCTGCAGCGCCTCCACATGATGGAGGTTCATCGGTTTCTGGAAGATGGTCTTCTTCAGACCATTAGCTTCATTTTCTAACTTTGAAGGAAATATTTTATTGTAGTCGCCTCAGCTTTGGTCGGCGGTCAGACGTTCTGACGCCCCGTAGGAGGGCTTTTTCTTCCGCCATGTTTCAGGAGTTCTCTGCTTCGCTCTGGGAACCCCTGATCCAGCATGAAGGACAGAGGCTCCTCGAGGGTCGGCCCCATGGCCCCCCACGGGCTGCCCCTGTTTAACCCTGTTTCTCCTGGTTATCAGGGTGATCAGGTTCATTAACAGCTGTTATCAGTACAGATGATGTCATCGGGTTGTTACAGACATGGGCAATGTGGAGTCAACAAGTCATCTCCATGTCATGTCTTTGTTCTACCCAGCCAATTAACCAGGTGAGTCCAATCTTCACCGTGAATTAACCTGTGCAGATTGGACTCACCTGGTTAATTGGCTGGGTAGATTAAAGACATGACATGGAGATGACTTGTTGACTCCACATTGCCCATGTCTGGGTTGGTAAATATAATCCTTCAACATGAATCCGTCCTCCTTGGAACTAAAACCAGTAAAACTTGATTAAATCAATAATCCATAGAGGTCAGTGGGTCACCTGTCGCTATCAGCCGACCTGAACGAGCTTCTCAGATCATCAGTGGCTGCAGGCTGTTGCCATGGTGACGACATCACCTGTGCTGTCTCCATACTGCAGGATCCCATGGTTCCAGTACCCTATCATCTATGATATCAGGGCTAAACCCAGGAAGATCTCCTCGCTGACCGGAAGCAAAGGTAAGGATGATGATGATGATGATGAAGGTCTGCTGTCATGCTGATGATTGACCTTTAACCTTTGCACTGGGAGGCTGTAAACTGGCGCTGCTGCTGCTAACGATTAGTTTGCTAATTATAAACCGATTAATTAGCGGACAGACTTCCCTCTGAGGAGCTGTGATTGGAGCGCGCTGACAGAAGATTAACGCTTTTATTTATTTAGGATTTAAATTTATAGATGCTGCTGTCTGTCAGCTAAAGGCTGCAAATCAGACTAAATCTGACTGTTTCAGATTTACAGTAAACTAACCTGTGGCTCAGTGACGCTAACGGACATGATGGCGGCTCCTCTGCTGATGGATGGCGTTTAAAAATGGCTTCCATCAGAGACAGACTCCGCCTCCTCATCAGAGCGGAGCTCTCTGGGCTCCCAGCAGCAACATCTGGCTGAAAGTAGATATTCTGCCTAGTTATCCAGCCAGATGTTCAGCAGGTTCTGATGGTACCGGATAGGGCTGCAACAACCAATCGATAAAATCAACTTTTAAAAGCGTTGGCAATGAATTTCATCATCGATTAGTTGTGTCGCGCAATTAATGCGTCATCCGCCGCCGCCGTCATCACATCCACTTGACTGAAACGGGGGAAGAAAAAAATATAAGGCAGAGCGAGTCAGCACCGCAGGTGCAGTGTTGCCAACTCCGCGACTTTTCAGACCCCTCCAGCGACTATTTTTCAAAAAAGCGACTAGCGACAAATCTGGCGACTTTTTACGGTGTCACTGGCGGCTTTTGGAGACTCTTACGTGAAAGCATGTATCGTTCCTACTCTGCCGTGGGGCGCCTCCCCCATCCCAACCCCGTTCTCCCGCAGGAGTCCCTCTCAGCGCTGCAGTCAGAGCCTCAGCGTCCAGACTGCAAATGAAGCGCGCATGCACCGGGATTGACGGCGCAAATTAATCACAATAATTAAAATAGTCTGTGCTTTGTAAAGCGAAAATAGTCGTAACATGCAACTTTTGTCAAAAGAAATGAACATGGCACGGAAGCAACACTGTTACGATGCAGCACCTGAAAAGAAAACAAGTTGGAGCCTTCGATGGCAGGGAAGAGAGCTGATCAGCAGGGTGAGCGGCCATGTTTGTTTCATTTTAAAGTGGGGAAACGTAACGTTAGTTTCTCAGGTAGCTCATCTGATGCTTTCCTTACCGTGTTAGTAGGTTACAGACAGTGATAAGGTTGGCTACTTATTTTACTTTTAATTTCATTTGAATTAGCTTAAGCAGCGTTTATATTTTCTTTATAAATAAATTAACTTGCAAATTATGAGGGCAAGGCTTTTAAAGTTTAAATCTTCTGGCAAAGATAAAGTAAATGGAAGTAAAGCAGAATAAAATCCAGCAAGATCAGTAATATGTCAATTAATTATCTGCCACATTCCCCTGTAAATATCTGTCTTTGGAGGATGTGTTTTTTAGCACCCCTAGTTCTCTCATTTTTATTCCAAATACAATTTATAATTTGAATCACAGGGCTATTTTTATCTCTATGGTTCAGTATTTTCTCAAGTAGCAACTTTAACTGCTATACTTTCCTGTCTTAAAAGGCAGAACTCTTCTAGTCTAAAAAAACTCATTTGGTGAAATGGGGGGGCCTATTGTTTGAACCCCTTAGGGGCTTTTAAAAACAAAAATGTCTTTTTTTGCGCTTTATGAAACAAAGTAGCCTATATTTTGTGGATGTACAGCTACATTTCTCATGTAAGTTTGCGTAGTTTTAACACAAACATTTATTTTTCATATTGCACCAGTACAGTTAATGAGCAACCTGTACTTGTGTGCTTGCTTGTTCTGTCTAAAATGTTTATTTTGGAATAAAGAGGTTAATATAAAAAATATTTTTTGTCCGATTCATCGATTAATCGATAAAATTATCAGCCGATTCATCGAGTTTTAAAATAATCGTTAGTTGCAGCCCTAGTTCCAGAAGTTCTGAAGGTTCTGATGGTACCGGATGTTCTGAGCAGGCCGTGGTTCTGGTTCTGTGTCCCTGCAGACCTGCAGATGGTGAACATCGGCGTGCGGGTTCTGTCCAGGCCGATGGCGTCCAGCCTGCCCGCCATGTACCAGCAGCTGGGGAAGGACTACGATGAACGAGTCCTGCCTTCCATTGTCAACGAGGTCCTGAAGTCGGTGGTGGCCAAGTTCAACGCGTCGCAGCTCATCACGCAGAGAGCCCAGGTGCCGCCGGTTCTGGTTCTGCCCATCCATGTAGCTCGGCGCGGTTCTAACGGCGGTGTGTTCTCCAGGTTTCCCTGCTGGTGCGTCGGGAGCTGGTGGAGCGAGCCAAGGACTTCCGGATCATTCTGGATGACGTGTCCATCACAGAGCTGAGCTTCAGCAGCCAGTACACGGCAGCCGTGGAGGCCAAGCAAGTCGGTGAGTCCAAACGCCATCAGGCTGTTGCGTCACGTAGCCGCAGAGCACGCCCTCATCCTGCCATGTGGTTATCAGGAGCCGCCGTCACAGCTGACGTCCCGCCATCAACACAGAACACAGAAAAAAAGTTTCTAGATTTGGTTCTGGGCGACAAGGCTTTAAACCTTTAGTTTGAAACTAATCATCCTGATCCAGATGTTCAGTTATAGATTGGAACCGCTGCCAGTTCCTAATGGGATTAATTTCCACTGTTATGCTGATGATACCCAGCTATATCTGTCTATAATCCAGATGAAGCTAACCCATTACATAGATTACAGGCATGTCTGAAGACATAAAAACCTGGATGACTCTTAACTTTCTGCTTCTGAATGCAGACAAAACAGAAGTTATAGTCTTTGGACCAGAGTCTCTGAAAAAGAAGCTGATTAGCCAGTCACTTCATTTGGATGGGATTAAACTGATTTCAGACAATAAAGTAAAAAATCTTGGTGTTGTTTTTGATCAGGACCTGTCATTTAAATCCCATATCAAAGAGGTTTCTAGAATTTCCTTCTTTCATCTGAGGAATATTGCAAAAATTAGAAATCTCCTGTCCAGGCGTGATGGTGAGAAACTAGTCCATGCATTTGTTACTTCAAGGCTGGACTATTGTAATTCTTAACCAGTGTTGTGCCTGAACGCGTTCATTGAACGAAAGTTCATGAACTCGTTCATATTTTGGGCGAACGTGAACTGACCGTACTGCATTATTGCCTGATGAACGTTATTGTGAACTCGTTCATTCTGGTGTCTGTGAACGGCACGCTCTCTCAGTTTGCCAGATTTCTATAGAGTCCTCCAGGCGAAACCCCGGCTAAATCACACCGTAAACAGGCCTTAATATGTAGCGGGAAAAACACCCAATCTGGCAACACCAGCTACCAGCGTCGTAGCCTACAGCCGCGTGCGTCATCAAAACAAAATGCAGCGTGAAAGCCACAGCAGCATGGAGGCGACTTAAAACAGTTTTATGACCAGGTGGTCGGTGAGGATGATGGCAACAAGTTTGCCCGCCGGCTTTCAGTAAAAAAATCCGCACTTCAGTAACCTTAAATTCCTACCTCAGCCTGGTCCCTCAGTTTGTGTTAGTAAAATCTTCTTGAGCGGAGGTCTTCAACAGGGGATCCGCGACCCCTAGGGGTCTACGGAGGTACTGCATGAGGGTCTGCATGGTTAGTTGATATTTTTATATTCCCCCCCTGCAATTTTCCCCCCACTAATTGAAATGTCTTTAAATACTCATTAACATGAAATCAACACACTGTAGTAAACAGATAAATGGAGGCAGAAGATGTCTTTCAGTCATCAATGCTCACATTCAGCGACACACAGGAGCTCTTTCAAGCTGGGCACCGTTTCCTTCACAACAACCAGGAATCAGAATCAGAAAAACTTTAATAATCCCAGGGAGAAATTAATTTCTTTACATTACTCCATCTGTAATAGAGTGACTATAGGACACAATTTCATACAATATATATAGTTAGGGGGTCCCCGCTCCATCTCGCCATCAGTTTGGGGGTCCTTGGTCTGGAAAACATAGAAGACCCCTGTTCTTGAGGGTTTTACTATCCATGTAACTTGTTTGTTAAACCTGCCTGGTATAATTTTCCAGGATTCCTTTTTAGTATGTATTGAAATGGAATTTCAAATGGAAAAAAATTATTAAAATAAAAAAAAACATTTGCACCTTAAAGACTACTTTCCTATTTTTCTTTTAATAATTCCTCATAAAAAAGACCATTCAAGCAGCACATTTTTCCTGATGTTTCTGAGAATATACTGTAGGGGTGAAAGCTGCAGCTGCTACTAGTGTGAAGTGAATGGACAGCAACAAAGCGTTAAAGCAACAATGGGGAAATGCTGTCCCCTCAATGCTAATGGAAACCCTGGTTGGATAAGGATTCAAAACTGGATATGAAGATGAAATCTGACACACAGTTTCAGAGTTACAACTGATAAAATAATTGCTGTCTGTGGTTCTACAGGAGGCTATGGTGTAATTGAGCAATATATGAAAAAAATAAAAGAACTATGAAGTAGTTCATTTTTTGGAACTGTGAAATTATGAACTATGAACTGAACTAGTTAATTTTAAAATGTGTGAACTGAACTTTGAACTAGTTCACGTAGAAAGAGAACTTTCCCAACACTGTTCTTTACTATCAGGAAGTCCACAAACTGTAGTTAAAAGCCTTCAGCTGATCCAAAATGCTGCAGCCAGAGTTCTGATGAAAATTAAAAAGAGATTTTATAAACTGCACCCAGAGAACAGGATTTCATTCTAAGGTTACTGGACTTTGGATCTATTTTCTCTTTAACATGATTCTATCAGTCTGGGTTCAAATTAAAAATGAAATGGAAAAAAAAATAGCTGTCCTATGTGGACGTCCTGTATATATCCCATCATGCACCTTCTTCTTCTCCTCACTTGACTAGTTGAGCTGATAATGAGCTATTTTCTCCACTGTTAGATCAATAAAGTCAATCAATGAAGGAGCCAAGCGTTAATGTGGTGTGTGTTCCCTTCCAGCCCAGCAGGAGGCGCAGCGAGCTCAGTTCTGGGTGGAGAAAGCCAAGCAGGACCAAAGACAGAAGATCATCCAGGCGGAGGGAGAGGCTGAAGCTGCTAAGATGGTAAAATACTCACTGCTTTGAACTCTGACCTCAGCTGACCTTTGAACTCTGACCTCAGCTGACCTTTCCAGCTAGCCTGGGTGCCAGTCAGAACTTAGTCCCGCCCACAAGGTTTGAGGTCGGGAAGTTCGGTCTGGCTCTGCTCCATAGTAGCGCGAGTATGATCGCCCACTGTCAGGCGATCCAATCAAATTGTCAGGGCGGGCTTTATACGATGATGGACAGATGATCAACAGTAACGTAATCAACCACGTGACCAAAGCGCGCTTGGGTGACAACAACAATGGCTGCCGCTGGAGAGTTGAGGTGTCTAGATTCTGCTATTAGGTCTGTTCTAGAAGATATCGACAGCAAATTAATTTTAAAAGAGGAACAGAGAAACGCGATCAAGGCTCATCTTCTTATTCTAGGCGTGCAACTGCACGCTTTGATTTTTGTTGACAACAACTATGCCTCGCTTAACATACGTCACGCACTCCGTTGCTCTGATTGGTTGTAGGTCTGTCCAATTGAGTGCAGAGGCATTTTTTTTCCTGGTTTGTTGGAAACACGCCCCATAATCACAGCTCTATGGAGCAGCATCAGACTCATTCTGACTAGAATTGAGTAGGACTACGTCAGGCTAGTTTCCAGCCTCCATGTTAGAATATTTAAAGGAAAAGTTCAACAGCAGGAATAACCAATAGATTATTATTTATACCTAAAACTAATACCTTTCACAGTAAATTAATGAATTTAGCGTTAATTAGTAAAAAAATAAAACTTATTTGTCGTGGCGATCGCCATGGGAGCGGCCATATTTGTCCAAATATAGTAGCCCCTCCCTCCTGCCATCTTCCAGCAGTGACGTCACGGTGCGGTAAGCCTAGCGCCATTCTCCCCGCTTTCCAAGCTAAATCAATGGGAACTACTAGACACATCTGCAATCAACAACAATTATTGAAGATTTCCAGAGGACTTCACCATTGAAATTCACCAGAGCTATAGTGAAACTGACAATGCCCACGTGCATGGCAGCTGGATGCTGGAATACATCGGGGAAAAGTGGAAAGAAAAGAGTTATTCCACCTTTCTGATTCCTGATCCTCCACGGACGGGTTGGTCGTTGGATCGCCAACTTGAAGAGGGAGGATTTGCCATCGAACTTCTGGCCAGAGAAAAAACCCGTAATATGTAGCCAACATTTGGAAGAAGAATGTTTTCCAGATGACTTGGATAATAGCGCGTTGTGACAAACACCAGATACAGCACTGGGACTTGATCAACAGCCGATACCGCACCGTGACAATGTCACTAACCAGTAGGTGGCAGTAGTGTTCTTTGACAAACATGGATGCCTCCAGTAAAGCACATTCACATGAAAATTACTCTGAATTAAAAACACTGATCATTTATTGAACAGGATGGAATCATTTCAGATTTAAAGAACTTTAGAAGTTTGGATTCTGAATATGAGCGACTTTTCCTTTAACTAAACCTGCAGCTGGTTTGTGTAAAATGAGTCCAAATAAGCAGAGAGGTCTGCTGATGAAGACTGGCTTTCCTGTTCCTTCGTTCTGTATCTGGTTCTCTGACAGAGTATAAGGGCCCTATTGGCCCTAATGCTCTGTGGTAGTTTGCCTCCAAGGTTCCTGCCCTCCAACAACCTTCCCTGTTGTTAGGTGGAAAGAATATCCCTCGCCCCCCCACCCCCCTGGGTCTCGGCCCCTCGGGTCTTTTCTCTAATCAAACTGTTCTTTTCCAGTTGGGCCAGGCTGTGACCAAGAACCCAGGTTACCTGAAGCTGAGGAAAATCAGAGCGGCTCAGAACATCGCAAAGACGGTGAGTAGCTTCCTTCCTACACTGATGATGATGATGATGATTATGATGATGATGATCTGACGCTCCGCTTCTAGGTCTCTACGTCTCAGAACAAAGTCTACCTTAATGCTGACAGTTTGGTTCTGAACCTGCAGGACCAGACGTCCTTCAACAGGTGGGTTCCTCTGCCTCTCTGTCCTTATGGTCCATCTGACAAGAAACAATCCACAGAGATCTGTAGACGGATCCATACCCAGCTGTCTGTGGACGGATCAACCCGTAGATCAGTCTATAGATCAGTCTGTAGATCTCCACCTCCAGTCTCCCCTCACTGAGGAACAGGAGCCCAGGATAGAGCTGGAAGCAGGAACTCTGTTCTAACCTGAAGGGGACAGACCTCCTCTTCCTGGTCCAGAACCTCAGTTCAGTTTATTTTGATATTCAGTTCACAGTGTGGGTTTTCCCAGTGACTTGGTACCTCAGCTGGTCTTCTTCCGGTCTCCTGGTCCAACGGATCAGAGTCTCCTGCACCTAGAAATCCTGTCCATGGAGGTTCTGAACGGGTCCAGAGGGAATGTAGACCAAACTCCTGCAGACTGTCCTGTCTGTATTAAAGATGGTGGAATATCTGAGACTGATCAGTCATTCTCGTCTCCTCTGATGGCGGCAGTTTATGAGCTGGATCAGAAACACGTTAACCTGCAAACATCCTGAGACCAGGAAGGACGGCCCATGCTCATTAGATCCTGGTCCTGAAGGTTCCTGCTCTGCATGTTCTGGATGTTTCTGAGCTTCAGCAAACCTGATGATCTGCTATCAGTTGATAACAGGTGTGGAAGCTGGGAAACATCTAGAACCCGCAGGGCAGGAACCTTCAGGACCAGGATGGAAATCACTGAATCAGAGGCTCATTTGAAACCAAGCAGCCATTGAAACGAGCTGATTGGCTGATCTGTTGTTTTCCAGCTTTCTGTCTGCGCAGAAGAAGTGAGGATGAGGCGTAACCAGTGGCGACGCAACAGGAAGAGAAGGACGGACTTTCTCTGCCTCCATCATGTTTAGAAGTGGCTTTTATATCTTTCAGTCTGTACACCTGTCTATGTGTAAAGCAATAAAGTGGTGTTATAAACGACCTCGGCCTGTTATTTAACGGATCGCTTCAAGCCCCGCCCACCTGAGGCGGGTCCCGTCATCTGCTCCATCGATTGTGACCTCACCCATCGCCTCCCATTCAGTTCATTGCTAACGCTAGCTTCAACACGGCACCCCTGCAGGCCTTCAGACCGCACGCCATGCAGGCGGCGTCTGCTGCTTCATCTGATCCTCACTAAGGTCCAGTAAAGTGAGTCCAGATGCTTCTGCTGCTCCTGTGTTCGATGCCAGAGAGCAGCTTTGCTATATTAGCTGTGATCAGCGGGTAGAAAGTAGTTAGAATCTATGTTGAAGTGAGAAAGTCCTCCTGAAAACATGGTCTGTGCAGTCAGTTCATCCAGATTACCATCCTGCCTTCAAAGATTATTTCTCTGTGGGAGCCGCTCAGACCCCCACATACCGGCGCTGCGCTGTCACTGGGAATCCCCAGCAGCAGCTGCCTCAGGCCCGCTCACACTACAGCGAGCGGTCTGACCTAAAACAGCAAAGGTAGCAAAATAGATCCAAGCTAATTTATTCCCACTGATCACAGCTCATCTAGCTGCTGTTGTTCCAGGCAGAGAACAGATAGCGTAGCTCCGCCCACCGCGCATCACACCCATATTTCCACCATGCAGCTGGAGCAGCACAGATGCTTCAGCACATTAGAATGAAAGTTGGAGAAGCTTCATCTCTGAAGCAGCAAGCATGTTTCTGCTGCCTGGGTTCTGAACGTAGCATTAGAACCAGTAAGGACCATCATGGTGCGTTCGCACCAGAGGCCTGTGGTGGATTCCTGTCCAAACTGGGCGGGGAAGCATCCAGTGGTGAACTCCACACAGTGAGAGCATTCACTGCCCCTCCCACACCTGCTGCTACTAGATAGAGCTGAGGAGTCAAACAGCAGCGCCGCATGGAGAGAAGGGAGCGCTGATCTCTGCGTTGAACCTTTCTATGAAATCGGAACACGGCAGCCAATCAGGGACTGGATGGAGGAGAAAATAATGTTAAAGGTAGAAATAAGGAATGCTCTGCAGAGGGCTTTAGAAAAGCCTAGAAGGACCGTTGATCATCCTCCCTCACCTGCAGCACAGAGCCCGGTCTGTCACTGCCCAGCATCCAGCTTCCTGAGGGGGAGGGAGTGGATCTGTTTTTCCAGAAGCTGATTGTCTCCCCAAGGAGATTCTGACGTCACAGAGAACAAATGAACTAAATATTAAACAATCATTCCAGCCACTAAATAAGGTCAACATGGCCGCCATTAGATTCAGGAATGATAAGTTTATGTCAGGAAGGTGAGGCAGCCCCAGGTAAGATGGCCGACCTGTGAAACACTAAGGAAAAATATCTCTACATAGAAAATCCTTTTAAGAGTTCAATCTGTTAATTAGGCTGCTTCCCTCAGCTTCTCCTTCCTCACCGTTCACAATAATTCATGTTTGTCATTAACATCAGAAGATGGATCCTTCCTCATGGAATCACAGCCTCGATGCAATATGAATAAAATATTCAAAGATTCAATAATTGGTCAATTTAAAACACCGACAGACTTCCTCCATCGCCTCAGACTGGAACCTAAAGTCCATCTGTTGACCAAATGAAAGAAATACCATAGAAACAGTTAATCTAGAATGGGAGTGAAAAGCATTCTACCTTATTATATCTACATTAAAACTAGTAGGGAGTTAATAGAGCGATTTATCCAGCAGCTCTGTGGCTTTAAATCAACTTAATTTAATACTGAATTATTTCTTTAAAACAGCTGTTCTGTATTAAAGAGCTGGAGCTGCTGCCCCCTGCTGGCCGGTCCTGGATGAGCAGCAGACCGTGAGGAAAAGAAATCAGACCACAAACAGACTGAAGGAGGAATTTTCTTTATGTTCTTCAAAAACATCGTTTCTACAAACAACTGATGATTTTAGCATCAGACTCAGGAACTGAGAGATTCTGTGAAACGTTCGGATCGATGGCTCACGCCGGGATGCGGCTGCGCAGGTACTCCAACACCGCGTCGGTTCCTTTGGCCAAGATGGCCGCTCTGGGCGTGCGGAACGGATTCCCCTCCAGACTCAGGCAGCTGAGGGTCAGTCCAGCAGAGGGATGATGTCATAGTGAACAATGATGGTGAAACATTAAACCAGGACATGCGGAGGGAAGCTGGGCTCACCGGAGGCTGGTGCACAGGCCCAGCTCAGGAGGGACGCTCAGCAGGTCGTTGTTAGATAGATCTAGAGTGGACAGACTGAGCAGCTTCAGACGGCCGGGATCCAGACCACACACCTGGTTGTTCCCCAGCAAGACCGTCTCCAAGGTCATGATGTCATAGAGGACTTCAGGGAAGGAGCTGAACCTGCCATGACAACAGAATGAGGCACAGAAACACATAGAAATGCAGTATGTAGAGAGCTTTGTGGGCCTCCCTCCTGCAGGGGGCAGTGTGTTCAGCCCAGCGGCTGAAGGCTGGTCTGCTCTGCAGGGACCATCGTCATGTTGATCCAGATGTTCTCCAGATGTTTCAGGGCAGCAGTGAAAGCACGTTTTCCTCCGTCTGTTGCTGAGCTGAAATATTTCTATGGTGTCTTTTCTTGGTCCGATCAGAGTGAGTTTATAGAAATCTTTTACCAGATTCTAAGAATGATTGAAGTAAAGAAGACAGAGAGCCGCTGCCTCTTTACTCTAAACAAGGCTGAAGTCTAGATAAGATGCTCTATGAGGGAAAGACCTTCATGAACTGAAGCTGTTTTGCTTCAATGTTCGAGTCTCAGAAAGTTCTTGATGCGGGGGGGGGGGGGGGGGGGGGGGGGGTAGTTCCATAGGGGTTGGGTTTAGCTCCATGGGGGGGGGATTGTGTACGTTATATGTACTGAACTTGCTCCAGTCAGAGCTTTTCTCTCCGTCTGTAAAATAAATGAGATCCTTTTTCTCCGTCAGTCTTCTTCTCCCACAGCTCAGCCTCGGTAAGCAGGACCTTGGATCAGGTCCTGGTGGATCTGCTGGTACCTTCTGGATCACGGCTGCAGATCCTGCTTCTGCTTCAACCTTTTCTCTGGTTTCCTGTTTTCTAAAAGCATCGAGCCATGATACTCCCACCCCCATGTCCTGCTCTCCATTCTGGGCCTCCTGAACAATGAAAGTTTAATTCTGGATTTACTTGGATGTTCGCCCAGCTTCACGGTGAGCTCTGGAGTTTGGAGGAAAGTCATGAACTGAAGGAGGATAGAAAAACTAAAGCTAGAGTCTGCAGAGGTGTGAATACTTTCCTCGGGTTGTATTTCTGCTTGTCTGTGTTTCCTGTGGAGTCAGTCATGCAGGTGTTCTGCAGACCTCAGGAATACCTGTTGTAGTTCAGGATGACGGAGCGAAGCTTTGGCAGCGTCTTCATTTCACACGGCAGGTCAGTCAGCTGGTTGTTCCTGAAACACATAAGATCAAAGTAAACAGGAATCCTGAACCACATCCAGACCAGGAGCAACCTTTCCTCTCTACTGTCGCTGTATGCTTGATGCCAGGGAATCACTATGGGGGCACTATAGTGACCCTATAGAGTCACTATAGTGCCCCAGAGTCAGATTAGTGAGCAGGCGTCCCTGAATGTACGGTAGTACCTGAGATCCAGGTGTGCGAGCAGCTGGAAGGAGCAGATGTGGGGGGAGCAGCAGGTCAGTCTGTTGAAGGCCAGGCTGAGGTCGGTCAGTGAGGACTGGAACTGCAGCAGTCTGAACAGAGAACACGGTGCGGTCAGCGGCCGCGTTCCATCGGGGTTCTGGTGAACCTGGAGCGCCGATCGTACCCGGAAGGGAAGGAGGTCAGCTGGTTCCTGCTGAGGTCAGCGGTGATTATAGCTTGATGCGCTGCGGCGTCAAACACCTGCTCTGGAACCTCGGCCGCCTGCTTGTTGCTGAACACAGAGATAAACACCACTGCACCAATGCATGATGGGAAAGACCAGCTTAGTAGAACCTGGTTCTGTTAGGCTGGGATTAAATGAGGAACTTTGCATTAAAGCCTCTGATGCATCTGAGCAGATTTTCCTGTTTCCTTTGTAGATTGATTCCTGCTTATTTCTGCATAAAGCAGACTAGGAATTTATTTTTCTCCAATGATCAAACTAACATTCCTGGGAAAAGTATTCAACCACTAACATTCCCTTATTTTGTTGCATTCTAACCAGTATTTCAGACGCTGTTATTTTGCACTAAGTATTCCATGTTGTTGGAGGGAGATAAGAAACAATATATACAAAAAAAAGAAACAGGTTTAAACTGGAGGGAACCAGACTTTGCGCCCCCCCCCCCCCCCCCCCCCCCCAGTCTTTATCCTCTGATGTATTAAAGCAACATGGCGGACCGACCAGCTCAGCCCATTTAGCCAGATGCTAACCAAACCTTGTTCTTCCTGATGGTTGGAGCCTTTTGTCGTGGCTGGGCTCTGTGATTGGTCTGTTGAATCATAATGGGAGGAATTATGAACTGAATTATAAAGGTCTAGAAGCTGAACCCCCCCTTTTCCTCTGATGTTTTTTTCTCTCATGACAAAGAAGGCTTCCTTCACCCCTCAGTCAGACCATCTGACCTCTCTGTCCAACACCTGAACTCAAAGGTGCCTCCTTTGCTCCTGAGGTGCAGCTGAGTTACCTGGAGCTGCTGGTTCAGCTCCTGCTCTGACCCTCCTGTGTGACATAAAGACCACTGGGCCCAAACGACCAGAGGGACTGATGGGAATCCAGGGAGACTAGCGTTAAAAGCTGCTGCTGATGGCGGCGGTAAAACCATCTGACTTTAGGCTGTAGTTTAGTTCTTAGTAAAAAGGCTGAGAATGAACTGGTGCTACTGGTTCAAACTTTAAACCATCCATTAGGTCTGGGGTTTGGTCTTTAGGATGCACTAGTCTCTGTTTTAAGGGTCTGTCTGGTTTGAAATGTGGAATTCTGTGTTTGGAGAAAATCTTCCAGAGTTTCTCAGAGTTTCTCAGAGTTTCTCAGTAACCAGTGATTTATTGATCTATCCCAGCATCAGCATCGCTGAAGCTTTCAAACTAAAGTCTTTTCTGAGGAACCTGCAGACTGACCTGAACTCCAACGTCTTCAGGGTTTGGACTTTCTGCAGGTTGACCAGAGCCTCAGAAGGTAAAGTCAGAGCAGTTGGTCCCTCAGCGGCTCCCTCAGGCTCCTCTGGGGGTCGAACGGATAGAAGCAGCCAAACGTTAGAGGCGACTCCACGCAGAGAAAGAACAGCAGGTCTGGATCTGCTGGACTTTCCTTCAGTCTGCCTCAAAGGCCGGATTTAAACCAGGCGTCTGAAAACCCAACCGCAGTCCATCAGGTCTACCCTCTGACCAAGACCCAAACTAATTCACCCTGTTTAGGTACCAACAAACACGGCGCCCTGCTGAAGCATTCACCTCCTTAGCTTTCAATACGCTGCAGCTGGATTCAGACGTTGATTCTTCTTCATTTGATCAATCAACACAATAAATATGAAAAGAAAATCTATAAGCAATAAAAACAAAACGGGCAAATTTCCCCTCTCTGTTCCCTCACTTAGTCTCACAGACATCTGGACAGACATGGCAACCAATGACATGATGTGTTGTAGGCATGCACGATATAATCGGCCCCCTATCGGTATCGGCCTTAAAACTGAATATCGGACATCGGCCACCCCACCGATATTTAACCCGATATTTGATCAGCTTCTGAGTTTCTAAAGTCTAAAAATATATATACTACTTCTTCTTCTTCCTCAAAAACTTCTTTTTTACAGACTTAAGAACTTCTAAAGACGAGGGGAAAAATATTGATCCATTAAAATATCCCAATATCTTCCTATGCTGATATATTGCCATTTAAAAACACCATATCAATCTCTTTTACTAATGAAATATTGCTATATGTCATCGTTATGCTACGAAATCCCCCGAAAATTCACCAAATGTTGCCATATTTTTATATGTTGATATATTGACGCGGTATCGATCTATTTTACTAACAAAATCTCACAAGAATTTGCAAAATATCACGAGAGTTTGTAACAGAACGATGAAATTTCACCAGATTTTGAAAGTAAAATAGATCGATACCGCGTTTTTAAAAATCTATTTGATATCAGCATATGAAAATATATTTGAGTACATTATTTTTCAAAGTGTCAGAAATGGATAACAAAACTGCTATTTTCAATGACTACTTATTTTTGTCCAGCTTTAACATCGGTATCGATATCGGTTATCGGCTACATGAGTTTTAAAATATCGGCATATCGGATATTGGCCAAAATCCCAATATCGTGCATCCCTACTGTGTTGTGGATGATGTCATCCAGAAGTAAACAAACATGGCTGCCCCGGTGGACGGACCGGCAGACTCTCCGCTTTGGCTTGAAAACCCTTCGCTTCATTTTGAAAAGAGAGGGTGATGAAGATGCTCCTTCCTCACTGGCTGTGCAACCAATCAGCTGTTGCTGTGATTCAATTACGCTCTTAAAATGAATGAAACTATTAAATTACGTTCTTAAAAAGAATGGACTGCATGCAACGCTATGCTACAGGAATATGTGTTGAGCTGTTGCTAAAGCTTAGACCAGCTTTATTCACTAAGGATTTAAACACTGATATAACATTAGTGTTCATGTGTTCCTCAGATGCTCGTTACATTTCCATTACCAAGTCTAACCAAGAGTCATTTAGTGGAATCCTGATGTCTATTCGCTGCTAGCTATTTCACAGAGGGTAAAGAATCATTTAACTAAAGGTTATTGGTTCTTGATTAAGCAAATCATTGAATAAAACATCAATAATGTTTTATTCACCTAATGGATTTGCATTGTGAATTGGTCTGAAAACATTCCAGTTTCTTTAAAATTGGTGAAAAGCTAATTTGATCAGATCCCAAATTATTCCAGATAAACTTTGGTTTCAAACTCAGAATCCATCTTAAACTGTAATATGTTTTTCAACCGTTTCCCCCTTCCTCTTTGTACATATAAGTTAGTTTAGTTTGGTTTAGTTTCACTAGTCTTAGTTGAGAGTGTCAAACTGAAATATGTTTGACGTGGAGCTGAATGATTTTTGTTAATAAAATCTTATATTTTGAACAGAATTTGTGGAGAATTTATTCCATTAATGTGCAGAAATAACTGTTTGACCATGATTAGTGCTCGAATCACTCTTTCATCTATTGTTCTAACACACAGTTAGTAGGACTGTGTGTCATAAACAGTATATAACAGACGAAATAATATCTGATTGAATAAGATATTTACCACCCCTACTGGGGAGGGCAATAAACATCTTAAAGTATCAGAAACATAAAATTCCAACTGGCTGGGAATAGAATTTAACTATAGAATCACAACACAGGAAGCGACAGACGTTGATGTTCATCACGCTGCTAAGCAGAATGTAAATCGTGCGGCGCGGCAGGAAGCTAGGATTTTAGTAATGATTACGGAGGCGGTCTGTAAGATGAGGCAGTCTGTAAGATGAGACGGTCTGTAAGAAGACCACGCCTTCTTTCCCCGCCCGCAGAGCTACCATCAACCCTTCACTTCCTGTCGGTGTTTCCTAACCTTATGTCTGCGATTCACTATCAGAACTTTAGATTTTAACACAGATCAAAACACAAGGAAAACTTCACCTTTAATCCGTCCTCTTAGATACTTCAGGAGATCACTGGTTCCTCTCTGTGGTTAGAAGAAAAGATTTCTGTTAATTTCTTGATTTATTTATTAATTTCTCCACCAGCAGCATAAAGATTCTCTGATGAAACGGCTGAAAGACTGACAGCACTGATAGCACATGGATTAAACTGCTGCTGCTTCATTTAATCTAAGAAAATCCTACGATGGTCGCAGAAATAACCTCAATCTGACAATTAGGGTTTGCTATGATAATATGAAATCCATCAGAGTGAGAACGTCCACTGACTGGACGTCTGAAGGACTGCTACCCCTGATGAGTCCAGATGTTCACCAATGTGCACCAGAGGAGCCTGGGTCCCAGCCAAACCCAGGCGGCCGAGGTTTGAGGACGTGTTCCCGTTGTTCAGGTTTAGCGAGGAAACGACTCTACG
Organism: Cyprinodon tularosa; assembly: GCF_016077235.1. Classification (NCBI taxonomy): domain Eukaryota; kingdom Metazoa; phylum Chordata; class Actinopteri; order Cyprinodontiformes; family Cyprinodontidae; genus Cyprinodon; species Cyprinodon tularosa. The sequence continues at coordinate 323,233 of NW_024039699.1, forward strand.
TCCGTCTGATGGGGGTTCAGACACGTCAGAAGATACAAATCCAGAGAACCGTCAATGACCCAGAGAGCCGTCAATGACCCAGAGAACCGTCAAGAGCCGTCAATGACCCAGAGAGCCGTCAATGACTCAGAGAGCCGTCAATGACTCAGAGAGCCGTCAATGACCCAGAGAGCCGTCAATGACCCAGAGAGCCGTCAATGACCCAGAGAGCCGTCAATGACTCAGAGAGCCGTCAATGACCCAGAGAGCCGTCAATGACTCAGAGAGCCGTCAATGACCCAGAGAACCGTCAATGACCCAGAGAGCCGTCAATGACCCAGAGAACCGTCAATGACCCAGAGAGCCGTCAATGACTCAGAGAGCCGTCAATGACCCAGAGAGCCGTCAATGACTCAGAGAGCCGTCAATGACCCAGAGAACCGTCAATGACCCAGAGAGCCGTCAATGACCCAGAGAACCGTCAATGACCCAGAGAGCCGTCAATGACTCAGAGAGCCGTCAATGACTCAGAGAGCAGTCAATGACTCAGAGAGCCGTCAATGACCCAGAGAGCCGTCAATGACCCAGAGAGCCGTCAATGACCCAGAGAGCCGTCAATGACCCAGAGAGCCGTCAATGACTCAGAGAGCCGTCAATGACCCAGAGAGCCGTCAATGACCCAGAGAACCGTCAATGACCCAGAGAACCGTCAATGACTCAGAGAACCGTCAATGACCCAGAGAGCCGTCAATGACTCAGAGAGCCGTCAATGACCCAGAGAGCCGTCAATGACCCAGAGAGCCGTCAATGACCCAGAGAACCGTCAATGACTCAGAGAACCGTCAATGACCCAGAGAGCCGTCAATGACCCAGAGAGCCGTCAATGACCCAGAGAGCCGTCAATGACTCAGAGAGCCGTCAATGACCCAGAGAGCCGTCAATGACCCAGAGAGCCGTCAATGACCCAGAGAGCGAATGACCCAGAGAACCGTCAATGACTCAGAGAGCCGTCAATGACCCAGAGAACCGTCAATGACTCAGAGAGCCGTCAATGACTCAGAGAGCCGTCAATGACTCAGAGAGCCGTCAATGACTCAGAGAGCCGTCAATGACCCAGAGAGCCGTCAATGACCCAGAGAACCGTCAATGACTCAGAGAGCCGTCAATGACTCAGAGAGCCGTCAATGACTCAGAGAACCGTCAATGACCCAGAGAGCCGTCAATGACCCAGAGAGCCGTCAATGACCCAGAGAACCGTCAATGACCCAGAGAGCCGTCAATGACCCAGAGAACCGTCAATGACTCAGAGAGCCGTCAATGACTCAGAGAGCCGTCAATGACTCAGAGAACCGTCAATGACTCAGAGAACCGTCAATGACCCAGAGAACCGTCAATGACCCAGAGAACCGTCAATGACTCAGAGAACCGTCAATGACTCAGAGAACCGTCAATGACTCAGAGAACCGTCAATGACTCAGAGAGCCGTCAATGACCCAGAGAACCGTCAATGACCCAGAGAACCGTCAATGACCCAGAGAGCCGTCAACATTTAGAGAAGGGTGGGATTTATATTTTGTTCCCTCAAAGAAAGAGTCGCTTGGTCTGCCAGCTGCCGTACCTACAGCGCCCCCACCAGGGGGAGAGAATTAGCTGCTGTCGCACCAAGGTACGCATCCATGGTAGAATCGGTATTGCCTCACCTGGAGCACAGAGTTCACCACGCCTCACTTCCAACCCTCTAAACGTGAAGCTTGTGATGTGTTATCTTTAGAAAAGATGAACGTTGGTATTTTATTCTCCAACTTCACATTTTATAGCAGATTAAAAACATAAAACAGGAGCGTTAGCTTCACATCAGGACGCTGACAGCGGTTCCATAAATAATTAATTGTTTCATGAGTCTAAATGTTCTGAATGTCAAACATGTTCTTATCATAAAAATAAACATGTACGTATTATGGGCGACGCCCAGCAGGGATATTACTTTATCCTCTGTCATATTTAGTGCTGAAATCTAGATTAGTGTTTTATATTAACTTGGGATGGAATCAAATACTGGTTCCAGTTCAGAACCGGTTCCATGTGTTCCGATTCCATGGCACCGTTTGGCAGCTCGCTTAACACTTCTCTTAACGATTCTAGGCAGCGCAAGAGCCTAGCGCTGGGCAGCGCGACTTACGTCACGTTTTTAACGTAAACGGCATTCAGTAAGCTAGTACGACGTGACCAGGCGTAAGTCTAGAAAAGCAAAACAAAAGCGTTCAAAGCGATCGAAAGTTTAGCTTCATTTTAAGGAAGAGAAAGATGGCAACAAGGCGCTTTGCAGTCATTGCAAAGTGCCAATAACATCCGCAGGAGGAAATACATCCAACATGTAGAAACACTTTCGAACACAACATGGCGTACCTTTTAACAAATGCTGCATTTTTAATGCTTCCAGACAGAAACTAAAGTTACGACCAGCATGGAAGGAAACTCTGGTGGATAGTATCTAGTTTTATATCACTGGCTGAGCTTAATGTGGTTCCTAGTAAATCAGATGCCATTTCTGGAAATAAACCCGTTTCCTTCCTCTCTCTGGGATTATTAAGTTTCTCGTTAATCCAGCGCTTCATTGCCAGCATGTTTAATTAGAATCATTGCCTTCTGTTTTCGCCGAGGCAGGCAGAAATAGAACGTTCCAGGCGAAGGTAGACGAATTTCACCGTAAACCTACCAAGTTCATTGTTAACAGAATCGATAAGGAATCGAATAATTTCACAGAATCGATAAGGAATCATGAAAATCTCATCAATTCCCAACCCTAATATTAACTCATAATAACCGTATGTCGCAGCACCATGGATCTAAGGCAGAGGGAAGATGAGCTCCTGCTCCCGGTGAGGGGATAGACATTCTGGCGGGGTAACTACCTTGGCACGACACTGGTCTATGAGCCAGACACGGAAAGCTGCTGACGTCGTTACATGCGTGTAACTTCCTGCTCCACATCAGAGCAGAGATGATGGGGAGAATTGTAGAAAAGACTGATGTAGAAATTAGACCACAGATTGGTCCTGTTCCAGATGATGATGTAAGCTAGCTGTTGTTAGCATTGGGATGCTAACTTCATGGTAATAATGTAGCTCTGAATCATTGATGTTGTTTTTATGAAGGTCCGGGACGCGGCGGTTAGCGCGCCCCACCCACCCACATACGGAGGCCTTAGTCCTCGACGCCGCCGACCCAGATTCCAATCCGACCTGTGGTCCTTGCCGCATGTCTCTCCACCACTGATGGTTCAACAACAAACCGGTTCCAGACTGGATGTTCTGGAACGACCACCAGTGTGACGTCACCATGGAGATGGTTTTTCCTGGCTGGTCATCGGAGCGCCGCTGTGGAGCTACTGGATGCAGGATATTCCTAATAACTCAGAACCAGCTGCTTGGTCCCTCTGCAGGATTCTAATGCTAAATGATGTCACGGTCATACCGCGTATACATGGGACACGTCTGAGACGACATGGAATCAAACTTGGTTTATGCTTGAAGCGAGCGTCAGGTCCGCTCCGCCGGCGTCATTTCTAACCCTCACACAGTGTCCAGAATTTCCCAGTGAGGAATGTTGGACGCCTTGGAGCTACGCAGACCTGGGGATGCCTGATCTAAAGTCTACAAACATCCTGTGATTTAGCTCAGAAACATCTCCACCATCTACAGGACTGCCGGTGGCTGCAGATCGGCAGGAAGAGGCTTCAGTCGTAAACAGCCGTGTTTTCCACGGGGCGGCGTGCTGGTGTTAGCTTACCGTCCCTCTGAGGATAAACCCTGCAGACGCGGCTCATTCCTTTATCGGTTGTAACCCGACCTTCAGACAGATGTCTCCTCACACCGCAGCCTCATTCTACAGAGGAGCCACCGCCGTGCCTCTTAGTCAGGCTCAGTTTAAGGTTAAATAATCAGCATTCTTTCTGAATGGAGGCATCCAGGTCTTTAGCAGCCATCCTGAAATCATCTCCTTCTCACTGTTTGCTGTGTTTGGAGTGTGAGACCTACAGCCAGAAGTTCTCTCCTTATTCCTCGCAGAGGGTTCCCCTCCAGCAGCAGCACCTTCAGGTTGGGCAGCAGACTCAGAGACGCCGGCAGACTGTGGAAGATAAACCCGCCTCCAGGATCACATCTTTAACCAGACCTCAGGAGGACGAGTCAGATGCTGCAGACCTACCTGCTGATGTCGTTGTTGGTGAGGTCCAGCCTGGTCAGAGGGAGCAGCGGAGGGATTTCCTCTGGAAGCTTCCTGATCTTGTTGTCTCTCAGCTCCAGCTGGGATACGGCCGTCAGACAGGCCAGCTGCTCCGCCTCCAGCTGCTCAATCTGGTTATTCCCAGCAAACAGCTCCTACAGACGCAGTGGGGATTAATGCCTGCACAGTCTGGGTGGACGCTAACGGGTCGCCACGGTTACCTTCAGTGCTGGGGCGGGGACCCGGGGCAGCCGCCGCAGCTTGTTGTGTCGGAGATAAAGCTGCTCCAGGGAACGCATCCCGGAAAGGCTGGCGGGAACGTCGGTCAGCTGATTGTTGCTGCAATCCAGCAGTCTGACGTCTGGGTCAGAATATGGAGGGATTAAGACACGGCATCAAACTACCGGTTCATCCCCAGGAAAATAACATCTAGAATGTTTTTATCTAAAATACGACGTCAGGAAACCAACTGGACTCACATGTTTGGAAAATAGACAGGATTAGATCAGATTAACTTTGATAGATCAGATTAACTTTGATAAATCAGATTAACTTTGATAGATCAGATTAACTTTGATAGATCAGATTAACTTTGATAGATCAGATTAACTTTGATAGATTAGATTAACTTTGATAGATCAGATTAACTTTGAATTATCAGATTAACCTTCAGAGATCAGATGAACTTTGATCAGATTAACCTTCAGAGATCAGATTAACCTTTATAGATCAGATTAACTTTGAATTATCAGATTAACCTTCAGAGATCAGATTAACTTTGATAGATCAGATTAACCTTCAGAGATCAGATTAACTTTGAATTATCAGATTAACCTTCAGAGATCAGATTAACTTTGATAGATCAGATTAACTTTGATAGATCAGATTAACCTTGATAGATCAGATTAACTTTGATAGATCAGATTAACTTTGATAGATCAGATTAACCTTCAGGGATCAGATTAACCTTGATAGATCAGATTAACTTTGATAGATCAGATTAACCTTGATAGATCAGATTAACTTTGATAGATCAGATTAACTTTGATAGATCAGATTAACCTTCAGGGATCAGATTAACCTTGATAGATCAGATTAACTTTGATAGATCAGATTAACCTTGATAGATCAGATTAACTTTGATAGATCAGATTAACTTTGATAGATCAGATTAACTTTGATAAATCAGATTAACTTTGATAAATCAGATTAACCTTGATAGATCAGATTAACTTTGATAGATCAGATTAACTTTGATAGATCAGATTAACTTTGATAGATCAGATTAACTTTGATAAATCAGATTAACCTTCAGAGATCAGATGAACTTTGATCAGATTAACCTTCAGAGATCAGATTAACCTTTATAGATCAGATTAACTTTGAATTATCAGATTAACCTTCAGAGATCAGATTAACTTTGATAGATCAGATTAACCTTCAGAGATCAGATTAACTTTGAATTATCAGATTAACCTTCAGAGATCAGATTAACTTTGATAGATCAGATTAACTTTGATAGATCAGATTAACCTTGATAGATCAGATTAACTTTGATAGATCAGATTAACTTTGATAGATCAGATTAACCTTCAGGGATCAGATTAACCTTGATAGATCAGATTAACTTTGATAGATCAGATTAACCTTGATAGATCAGATTAACTTTGATAGATCAGATTAACTTTGATAGATCAGATTAACTTTGATAAATCAGATTAACTTTGATAAATCAGATTAACCTTGATAGATCAGATTAACTTTGATAGATCAGATTAACTTTGATAGATCAGATTAACTTTGATAGATCAGATTAACTTTGATAAATCAGATTAACTTTGATAGATCAGATTAACTTTGATAGATCAGATTAACCTTGATAGATCAGATTAACTTTGATAGATCAGATTAACCTTGATAGATCAGATTAACTTTGATAGATCAGATTAACCTTGATAGATCAGATTAACTTTGATAGATCAGATTAACTTTGATAGATCAGATTAACTTTGATAGATCAGATTAACTTTGATAAATCAGATTAACTTTGATAAATCAGATTAACCTTCAGGGATCAGATTAACCTTGATAGATCAGATTAACTTTGATAGATCAGATTAACTTTGATAAATTAGATTAACTTTGATAGATCAGATTAACCTTGATAGATCAGATTAACTTTGATAGATCAGATTAACTTTGATAGATCAGATTAACTTTGATAGATCAGATTAACTTTGATAAATCAGATTAACTTTGATAAATCAGATTAACCTTCAGGGATCAGATTAACCTTGATAGATCAGATTAACTTTGATAGATTAGATTAACTTTGATAGATCAGATTAACTTTGATAGATCAGATTAACCTTCAGAGATCAGATTAACCTTTATAGATCAGATTAACTTTGAATTATCAGATTAACCTTCAGAGATCAGATTAACTTTGATAGATCAGATTAACCTTCAGAGATCAGATTAACCTTTATAGATCAGATTAACTTTGAATTATCAGATTAACCTTCAGAGATCAGATTAACTTTGATAGATCAGATTAACCTTCAGGGATCAGATTAACCTTGATAGATCAGAATAACTTTGATAGATCAGATTAACTTTGATAGATCAGATTAACTTTGATAGATTAGATTAACTTTGATAGATCAGATTAACTTTGATAGATCAGATTAACCTTCAGAGATCAGATTAACTTTGATAGATCAGATTAACCTTCAGAGATCAGATTAACCTTCAGAGATCAGATTAACCTTTATAGATCAGATTAACTTTGAATTATCAGATTAACCTTCAGAGATCAGATTAACTTTGATAGATCAGATTAACCTTCAGAGATCAGATTAACCTTGATAGATCAGATTAACTTTGATAGATCAGATTAACTTTGATAGATCAGATTAACCTTCAGGGATCAGATTAACCTTGATAGATCAGATTAACTTTGATAGATCAGATTAACCTTCAGGGATCAGATTAACCTTGATAGATCAGATTAACTTTGATAGATCAGATTAACCTTGATAGATCAGATTAACTTTGATGGATCAGATTAATTTTGATAGATCAGATTAACTTTGATAAATCAGATTAACTTTGAATTATCAGATTAACCTTCAGAGATCAGATTAACTTTGATAGATCAGATTAACCTTCAGAGATCAGATTAACCTTTATAGATCAGATTAACTTTGAATTATCAGATTAACCTTCAGAGATCAGATTAACTTTGATAGATCAGATTAACCTTCAGAGATCAGATTAACTTTGAATTATCAGATTAACCTTTAGAGATCAGATTAACCTTCAGGGATCAGATTAACCTTGATAGATCAGATTAACTTTGATAGATCAGATTAACCTTGATAGATCAGATTAACTTTGATAGATCAGATTAACTTTGATAGATCAGATTAACTTTGATAAATCAGATTAACTTTGATAAATCAGATTAACCTTGATAGATCAGATTAACTTTGATAGATCAGATTAACTTTGATAGATCAGATTAACTTTGATAAATCAGATTAACCTTCAGAGATCAGATGAACTTTGATCAGATTAACCTTCAGAGATCAGATTAACCTTTATAGATCAGATTAACTTTGAATTATCAGATTAACCTTCAGAGATCAGATTAACCTTCAGAGATCAGATTAACCTTTATAGATCAGATTAACTTTGATAGATCAGATTAACTTTGATAGATCAGATTAACCTTGATAGATCAGAATAACTTTGATAGATCAGATTAACTTTGATAGATCAGATTAACTTTGATAGATCAGATTAACTTTGATAGATCAGATTAACTTTGATAGATCAGATTAACTTTGATAAATCAGATTAACCTTCAGAGATCAGATGAACTTTGATCAGATTAACCTTCAGAGATCAGATTAACCTTTATAGATCAGATTAACTTTGAATTATCAGATTAACCTTCAGAGATCAGATTAACTTTGATAGATCAGATTAACCTTCAGAGATCAGATTAACTTTGAATTATCAGATTAACCTTCAGAGATCAGATTAACTTTGATAGATCAGATTAACTTTGATAGATCAGATTAACCTTGATAGATCAGATTAACTTTGATAGATCAGATTAACTTTGATAGATCAGATTAACCTTCAGGGATCAGATTAACCTTGATAGATCAGATTAACTTTGATAGATCAGATTAACCTTGATAGATCAGATTAACTTTGATAGATCAGATTAACTTTGATAGATCAGATTAACTTTGATAAATCAGATTAACTTTGATAAATCAGATTAACCTTGATAGATCAGATTAACTTTGATAGATCAGATTAACTTTGATAGATCAGATTAACTTTGATAGATCAGATTAACTTTGATAAATCAGATTAACTTTGATAGATCAGATTAACTTTGATAGATCAGATTAACCTTGATAGATCAGATTAACTTTGATAGATCAGATTAACCTTGATAGATCAGATTAACTTTGATAGATCAGATTAACCTTGATAGATCAGATTAACTTTGATAGATCAGATTAACTTTGATAGATCAGATTAACTTTGATAGATCAGATTAACTTTGATAAATCAGATTAACTTTGATAAATCAGATTAACCTTCAGGGATCAGATTAACCTTGATAGATCAGATTAACTTTGATAGATCAGATTAACTTTGATAAATTAGATTAACTTTGATAGATCAGATTAACCTTGATAGATCAGATTAACTTTGATAGATCAGATTAACTTTGATAGATCAGATTAACTTTGATAGATCAGATTAACTTTGATAAATCAGATTAACTTTGATAAATCAGATTAACCTTCAGGGATCAGATTAACCTTGATAGATCAGATTAACTTTGATAGATTAGATTAACTTTGATAGATCAGATTAACTTTGATAGATCAGATTAACCTTCAGAGATCAGATTAACCTTTATAGATCAGATTAACTTTGAATTATCAGATTAACCTTCAGAGATCAGATTAACTTTGATAGATCAGATTAACCTTCAGAGATCAGATTAACCTTTATAGATCAGATTAACTTTGAATTATCAGATTAACCTTCAGAGATCAGATTAACTTTGATAGATCAGATTAACCTTCAGGGATCAGATTAACCTTGATAGATCAGAATAACTTTGATAGATCAGATTAACTTTGATAGATCAGATTAACTTTGATAGATTAGATTAACTTTGATAGATCAGATTAACTTTGATAGATCAGATTAACCTTCAGAGATCAGATTAACTTTGATAGATCAGATTAACCTTCAGAGATCAGATTAACCTTCAGAGATCAGATTAACCTTTATAGATCAGATTAACTTTGAATTATCAGATTAACCTTCAGAGATCAGATTAACTTTGATAGATCAGATTAACCTTCAGAGATCAGATTAACCTTGATAGATCAGATTAACTTTGATAGATCAGATTAACTTTGATAGATCAGATTAACCTTCAGGGATCAGATTAACCTTGATAGATCAGATTAACTTTGATAGATCAGATTAACCTTCAGGGATCAGATTAACCTTGATAGATCAGATTAACTTTGATAGATCAGATTAACCTTGATAGATCAGATTAACTTTGATGGATCAGATTAATTTTGATAGATCAGATTAACTTTGATAAATCAGATTAACTTTGAATTATCAGATTAACCTTCAGAGATCAGATTAACTTTGATAGATCAGATTAACCTTTATAGATCAGATTAACTTTGAATTATCAGATTAACCTTCAGAGATCAGATTAACTTTGATAGATCAGATTAACCTTCAGAGATCAGATTAACTTTGAATTATCAGATTAACCTTCAGAGATCAGATTAACTTTGATAGATCAGATTAACTTTGATAGATCAGATTAACTTGATAGATCAGATTAACCTTGATAGATCAGATTAACCTTCAGGGATCAGATTAACCTTGATAGATCAGATTAACTTTGATAGATCAGATTAACCTTGATAGATCAGATTAACTTTGATAGATCAGATTAACTTTGATAGATCAGATTAACTTTGATAATCAGATTAACTTTGATAAATCAGATTAACCTTGATAGATCAGATTAACTTTGATAGATCAGATTAACCTTTGATAGATCAGATTAACCTTTGATAGATCAGATTAACTTTGATAATCAGATTAACTTGATAGATCAGATTAACTTTGATAGATCAGATTAACCTTTATAGATCAGATTAACTTTGAATTATCAGATTAACCTTCAGAGATCAGATTAACTTTGATAGATCAGATTAACCTTCAGAGATCAGATTAACTTTGAATTATCAGATTAACCTTCAGAGATCAGATTAACTTTGATAGATCAGATTAACTTTGATAGATCAGATTAACCTTGATAGATCAGATTAACTTTGATAGATCAGATTAACCTTCAGGGATCAGATTAACCTTGATAGATCAGATTAACTTTGATAGATCAGATTAACCTTGATAGATCAGATTAACTTTGATAGATCAGATTAACTTTGATAGATCAGATTAACTTTGATAAATCAGATTAACTTTGATAAATCAGATTAACCTTGATAGATCAGATTAACTTTGATAGATCAGATTAACTTTGATAGATCAGATTAACTTTGATAGATCAGATTAACTTTGATAAATCAGATTAACTTTGATAGATCAGATTAACTTTGATAGATCAGATTAACCTTGATAGATCAGATTAACTTTGATAGATCAGATTAACCTTGATAGATCAGATTAACTTTGATAGATCAGATCAACCTTGATAGATCAGATTAACTTTGATAGATCAGATTAACCTTCAGAGATCAGATTAACCTTTATAGATCAGATTAACTTTGAATTATCAGATTAACCTTCAGAGATCAGATTAACTTTGATAGATCAGATTAACCTTCAGAGATCAGATTAACCTTTATAGATCAGATTAACTTTGAATTATCAGATTAACCTTCAGAGATCAGATTAACTTTGATAGATCAGATTAACCTTCAGGGATCAGATTAACCTTGATAGATCAGAATAACTTTGATAGATCAGATTAACTTTGATAGATCAGATTAACTTTGATAGATTAGATTAACTTTGATAGATCAGATTAACTTTGATAGATCAGATTAACCTTCAGAGATCAGATTAACTTTGATAGATCAGATTAACCTTCAGAGATCAGATTAACCTTCAGAGATCAGATTAACCTTTATAGATCAGATTAACTTTGAATTATCAGATTAACCTTCAGAGATCAGATTAACTTTGATAGATCAGATTAACCTTCAGAGATCAGATTAACCTTGATAGATCAGATTAACTTTGATAGATCAGATTAACTTTGATAGATCAGATTAACCTTCAGGGATCAGATTAACCTTGATAGATCAGATTAACTTTGATAGATCAGATTAACCTTCAGGGATCAGATTAACCTTGATAGATCAGATTAACTTTGATAGATCAGATTAACCTTGATAGATCAGATTAACTTTGATGGATCAGATTAATTTTGATAGATCAGATTAACTTTGATAAATCAGATTAACTTTGAATTATCAGATTAACCTTCAGAGATCAGATTAACTTTGATAGATCAGATTAACCTTCAGAGATCAGATTAACCTTTATAGATCAGATTAACTTTGAATTATCAGATTAACCTTCAGAGATCAGATTAACTTTGATAGATCAGATTAACCTTCAGAGATCAGATTAACTTTGAATTATCAGATTAACCTTTAGAGATCAGATTAACCTTCAGGGATCAGATTAACCTTGATAGATCAGATTAACTTTGATAGATCAGATTAACCTTGATAGATCAGATTAACTTTGATAGATCAGATTAACTTTGATAGATCAGATTAACTTTGATAAATCAGATTAACTTTGATAAATCAGATTGACCTTGATAGATCAGATTAACTTTGATAGATCAGATTAACTTTGATAGATCAGATTAACTTTGATAAATCAGATTAACCTTCAGAGATCAGATGAACTTTGATCAGATTAACCTTCAGAGATCAGATTAACCTTTATAGATCAGATTAACTTTGAATTATCAGATTAACCTTCAGAGATCAGATTAACCTTCAGAGATCAGATTAACCTTTATAGATCAGATTAACTTTGAATTATCAGATTAACCTTCAGAGATCAGATTAACTTTGATAGATCAGATTAACCTTCAGAGATCAGATTAACTTTGAATTATCAGATTAACCTTCAGAGCATTCTTCTCCCCAACTTTCCATAGGTTTTGTTAACTTTTTATAGATCCAAGATTAAACACATCTCTTGATAGATCCAGGGGTGAGTTGAGGTTAAGATCCCATTAACCTCAGGTGATCAGATTATACCTTGACAGAATCAGGATTTAAACTTGATAGATCAGATGTACCTTGTCCCAGTAGATCCAGAATTTACTTTGATAGAATCAGATTCAACAGAGAGATAGAAACAATTAACTTTGATTAAAAATCCCGAGTAACTTCATTGAAAAAACAGATTAACCCTTGATGATCAGATTAAAGTTTGATGAGATCAGATCAACTTTGATAAAATCAGAAAGTCCAACTTTTTTATAGATCAATATAACTTTGGGTATCTGCACAAACTGATAAAAAATCAAACTTTAATTTGGGGCAAATTTTACCTTTAGTGATGCAGATTAACTTGCAAAAATCATTTAACCCTTGAAATCAAATTAACCTTTTTCTCGAAACGAATCAACCTTGGTAGTCAGATTAACTTGATATCATCACCATTAAACTTTGCTAGTACCAAAATTAACTTGGATAGTCAGATTAACTTTTGATAAATACAGATTAAACTCTGATCACTCAGATTGGTCCCTTCCCGGTCAGATTAACTTGATAGAATCCAGTTAACTTTGATAGATCGTGCGTTACTTTATAAACTCAGATTAACTTTGATAATCTGAGTAACTTATAATCCCGAATTCTTCTGAACATCAGGATTAACGTTGATAGATCACGTTAACTTTTCTAATTCCCGATAACTTTTATAATCAGTTAACTTTTGATAAATCCAGAGGAAACCGTCAGGTCTTCAGATTAACCCTGATAGAGCCAGATTAATTGTGAAGTGTAGTTGATCTTTAGTATGATCGTGTTAACTTTGTAGATCTGGATTCTTCGGTCTGGATTACCTTTCTATTGGTGGGTCTACTGTTTGGGGTTATCTGTTCCCTTGGATCGGTTAGTCTTCTGATAGATCAGATTAACCTTCAGAGATCAGATTAACCTTTATAGATCAGATAACTTTGAATTATCAGATTAACCTTCAGAGATCAGATTAACTTTGATAGATCAGATTAACCTTCAGGGATCAGATTAACCTTGATAGATCAGAATAACTTTGATAGATCAGATTAACTTTGATAGATCAGATTAACTTTGATAGATTAGATTAACTTTGATAGATCAGATTAACTTTGATAGATCAGATTAACCTTCAGAGATCAGATTAACTTTGATAGATCAGATTAACCTTCAGAGATCAGATTAACCTTCAGAGATCAGATTAACCTTTATAGATCAGATTAACTTTGAATTATCAGATTAACCTTCAGAGATCAGATTAACTTTGATAGATCAGATTAACCTTCAGAGATCAGATTAACTTTGAATTATCAGATTAACCTTCAGAGATCAGATTAACTTTGATAGATCAGATTAACTTTGATAGATCAGATTAACCTTGATAGATCAGATTAACTTTGATAGATCAGATTAACTTTGATAGATCAGATTAACCTTCAGGGATCAGATTAACCTTGATAGATCAGATTAACTTTGATAGATCAGATTAACCTTCAGGGATCAGATTAACCTTGATAGATCAGATTAACTTTGATAGATCAGATTAACCTTGATAGATCAGATTAACTTTGATGGATCAGATTAATTTTGATAGATCAGATTAACTTTGATAAATCAGATTAACTTTGAATTATCAGATTAACCTTCAGAGATCAGATTAACTTTGATAGATCAGATTAACCTTCAGAGATCAGATTAACCTTTATAGATCAGATTAACTTTGAATTATCAGATTAACCTTCAGAGATCAGATTAACTTTGATAGATCAGATTAACCTTCAGAGATCAGATTAACTATGAATTATCAGATTAACCTTTAGAGATCAGATTAACTTTGATAGATCAGATTAACCTTCAGAGATCAGATTAACTTTGATAGATCAGATTACCCTTGATAGATCAGATTAACTTTGATAGATCAGATTAACCTTCAGTGATCAGATTAACCTTCAGAGATCAGATTAACCTTCAGAGATCAGATTAACCGTCAGTGATCAGATTAACTTTGATAGATCAGATTAACCTTCAGTGATCAGATTAACCTTCAGAGATCAGATTAACCTTCAGAGATCAGATTAACCTTCAGAGATCAGATTAACTTTGATAGATCAGATTAACCTTCAGGGATCAGATTAACTTTGATAGATCAGATTAACTTTGATAGATCAGATTAACCTTCAGAGATCAGATTAACTTTGATAGATCAGATTAACCTTCAGAGATCAGATTAACCTTCAGAGATCAGATTAACCTTCAGTGATCAGATTAACCTTCAGTGGGACATTGCTGGCCCTGATGTTCTGCCTGTAGTTCAATCACCTCTCCCTGTTTCTGGCAGAACGTTTCCTGCAGCACTTTTTCCTTCCACCCAACTTTCCATCAGTGTTTTTTTGTACAGTTCTGTTTTTATTGAGCATCCATGATGCATTACAGACACAATACTCTTGGTTCCACAGGGAGGGTGAGGTTGCAGGTTAAAATCCCACCTGGACCTGAGCTGCTCACCTGTTAGCTGGCCCAGGCTGTCAGGCAGAACCCTCAGCCTGTTGTGACAAAGTGTGATTTTCTGCAGAGCTGTGAGGTGTCCCACGCTGGAGGGCAGCTGCTCCAGAAGGTTGTGGGACAGATCCTTCAGATGAAAGTAGCACACAGCAGAGAGAACCGCCAATCACATCACAGCCTGATTATTAAAGGGAAACCAGCCCCTCAGCTCACTGCCAGCTGGTCATAGCAATAAAAACAGAAAGTTACCAGCTCCGTCAGGCTCCCCAGCTGGCCCATTTCCTCAGGCATCTTTTCCAGAAGGTTCTGCTGCAGAGTGAGAGAATGCAGCTTCTGCAGGGCGAACAGCTCCGCCGGCAGCAACGCCAACTTATTATGACTGTAGACACACAATGGGAATGGATGAGTGCTTCTCTGGCCTTTCTGCACAAACTGATCTAAAAAAACGCAAATCTCTTAAAATTGGAGCATTTAGCCTTTAAGCTGAGCAGATAAATGCAGAAACTCTTTTACCCTTAAAGTCAAATAATGGAGCCGTTTTTCTCCTTAAACGTAGATCTTCTCCTCTCATTGGTGCTTTACCTTCTTTAAGCCGCTGGCTCATCTTCACCATTTAGACCAGCTTTGCCTGATGTACCAAAAACTGGCAAAAACGCTGGTATACGTCGGAGAAGTTATGGGTACATTTTCTATAAGTTATGAGCTGAAACACGTCGGCGAGTCCGTCTGCCAGCGTCCGCCATCCGTGGTCCATCAGTTCCAGGTCAGTTATCTGATGGTCGACATCCGTTCAGTGTCAGTTCCTCATCAGTCGTGGCGTCTAGCTGATCCTAAACCTCTGACTAACTTGTGTATAACCTCTGAGTAACTTATCCAGAACTTCTCTCCAACATATCAGCGTATCTGACGTGTTCCAGACGAGCGCTGAACGTGTTTCTAACTTCCAGCTACTGTATAATGGCGTATTGGCAGCGTTTTGGTATAAAGGGGGTTCACAGGAGGAAACCGTCAGTTCTCCTCCAGACTTCATCCCCATCATAGGGGGAGCCAGAATGGGAGTGATGGAGTGTGAGTCTGGATCTGGTTAGTCTGGATCTGGTGGGTCTGGATCTGGTGGGTCTGGATCTGGTGGGTCTGGATCTGGTGTGTCTGGATCTGGTGGGTCTGGATCTGGTGGGTCTGGATCTGGTGGGTCTGGATCTGGTTAGTCTGGATCTGGTGAGTCTGGATCTGGTGGGTCTGGATCTGGTTAGTCTGGATCTGGTGAGTCTGGATCTGGTGGGTCTGGATTTGGTGGGTCTGGATCTGGTGGATCTGGATCTGGTTAGTCTGGATCTGGTGGGTCTGGATCTGGTGGGTCTGGATCTGGTGGGTCTGGATCTGGTGTGTCTGGATCTGGTGGGTCTGGATCTGGTGGGTCTGGATCTGGTGGGTCTGGATCTGGTTAGTCTGGATCTGGTGAGTCTGGATCTGGTGGGTCTGGATCTGGTTAGTCTGGATCTGGTGAGTCTGGATCTGGTGGGTCTGGATTTGGTGGGTCTGGATCTGGTGGATCTGGATCTGGTTAGTCTGGATCTGGTGGGTCTGGATCTGGTGAGTCTGGATCTGGTGAGTCTGGATCTGGTGAGTCTGGATCTGATGAGTCTGGATCTGGTGGGTCTGGATCTGGTGAGTCTGGATCTGGTGAGTCTGGATCTGGTGGGTCTGGATCTGGTGGGTCTGGATCTGGTTAGTCTGGATCTGGTGAGTCTGGATCTGGTGAGTCTGGATCTGGTGGGTCTGGATCTGGTAAGTCTGGATCTGGTGAGTCTGGATCTGGTGGGTCTGGATCTGGTGAGTCTGGATCTGGTGAGTCTGGATCTGGTGAGTCTGGATCTGGTGGGTCTGGATCTGGTAAGTCTGGATCTGATTAGTCTGGTTCTGGTTGGTCTGGATCTGGTGGGTCTGGATCTGGTGGGTCTGGATCTGGTGGGTCTGGATCTGGTGGGTCTGGATCTGGTGTGTCTGGATCTGGTGGGTCTGGATCTGGTGGGTCTGGATCTGGTGGGTCTGGATCTGGTTAGTCTGGATCTGGTGAGTCTGGATCTGGTGGGTCTGGATCTGGTTAGTCTGGATCTGGTGAGTCTGGATCTGGTGGGTCTGGATTTGGTGGGTCTGGATCTGGTGGATCTGGATCTGGTTAGTCTGGATCTGGTGGGTCTGGATCTGGTGAGTCTGGATCTGGTGAGTCTGGATCTGGTGAGTCTGGATCTGGTGGGTCTGGATCTGGTGGGTCTGGATCTGGTGAGTCTGGATCTGGTGAGTCTGGATCTGGTGGGTCTGGATCTGTTGGGTCTGGATCTGGTTAGTCTGGATCTGGTGAGTCTGGATCTGGTGAGTCTGGATCTGGTGGGTCTGGATCTGGTGAGTCTGGATCTGGTGAGTCTGGATCTGGTGGGTCTGGATCTGGTGAGTCTGGATCTGGTGAGTCTGGATCTGGTGGGTCTGGATCTGGTGGGTCTGGATCTGGTAAGTCTGGATCTGGTTAGTCTGGATCTGGTGGGTCTGGATCTGGTGAGTCTGGATCTGGTGAGTCTGGATCTGGTGAGTCTGGATCTGGTGGGTCTGGATCTGGTGGGTCTGGATCTGGTTAGTCTGGATCTGGTGAGTCTGGATCTGGTGAGTCTGGATCTGGTGGGTCTGGATCTGGTAAGTCTGGATCTGGTGAGTCTGGATCTGGTGGGTCTGGATCTGGTGGGTCTGGATCTGGTGGATCTGGATCTGGTTGGTGGGTCTGGATCTGGTGGGTCTGGATCTGGTTAGTCTGGATCTGGTGAGTCTGGATCTGGTGAGTCTGGATCTGGTGGGTCTGGATCTGGTAAGTCTGGATCTGGTGAGTCTGGATCTGGTGGGTCTGGATCTGGTGGGTCTGGATCTGGTGGATCTGGATCTGGTTAGTCTGGATCTGGTGGTTCTGGATCTGGTGGGTCTGGATCTGGTGGATCTGGATCTGGTGGGTCTGAATCTGGTGGGTCTGAATCTGGTGGGTCTGAATCTGGTGAGTCTGGATCTGGTGGGTCTGGATCTGGTGGGTCTGGATCTGGTGGGTCTGGATCTGGTGGGTCTGGATCTGGTGGGTCTGGATCTGGTGGGTCTGGATCTGGTGAGTCTGGATCTGGTTAGTCTGGATCTGGTGGGTCTGGATCTGGTGAGTCTGGATCTGGTTAGTCTGGATCTGGTGAGTCTGGATCTGGTTAGTCTGGATCTGGTGGGTCTGGATCTGGTGAGTCTGGATCTGGTGGGTCTGGATCTGTTGGATCTGGATCTGGTTAGTCTGGATCTGGTGAGTCTGGATCTGGTGGGTCTGGATCTGGTGGGTCTGGATCTGGTGAGTCTGGATCTGGTGGGTCTGGATCTGGTGAGTCTGGATCTGGTGGGTCTGGATCTGGTGGGTCTGGATCTGGTGAGTCTGGTTCTGGTGGATCTGGATCTGGTTAGTCTGGATCTGGTTAGTTTGGATCTGGTGGGTCTGGATCTGGGATGTCTGGATCTGGTGGGTCTGGATCTGGTGAGTGTGGATCTGGTGGATCTGGTGTGTCTGGATCTGGTGGATCTGGTTAGTCTGGATCTTGTTAGTCTGGATCTGGTGGATCTGAATCTGGTTAGTCTGGATCTGGTGAGTCTGGATCTGGTTAGTCTGGATCTGGTGAGTCTGGATCTGGTGGGTCTGGATCTGGTTAGTCTGGATCTGGTGGGTCTGGATCTGGTGAGTCTGGATCTGGTGAGTCTGGATCTGGTGGGTCTGGATCTGGTGGGTCTGGATCTGGTGGGTCTGGATCTGGTGGGTCTGGATCTGGTGGGTCTGGATCTGGTGAGTCTGGATCTGGTGAGTCTGGATCTGGTGAGTCTGGATCTGGTGGGTCTGGATCTGGTTAGTCTGGATCTGGTGGATCTGGTTAGTCTGGATCTGGTTAGTCTGGATCTGGTGAGTCTGGATCTGGTGGGTCTGGATCTGGTTAGTCTGGATCTGGTGAGTCTGGATCTGGTGGGTCTGGATCTGGTTAGTCTGGTTCTGGTGGATCTGGATCTGGTTAGTCTGGATCTGGTTAGTTTGGATCTGGTGGGTCTGGATCTGGGATGTCTGGATCTGGTGGGTCTGGATCTGGTGAGTGTGGATCTGGTGGATCTGGTGTGTCTGGATCTGGTGGATCTGGTTAGTCTGGATCTGGTTAGTCTGGATCTGGTGGATCTGGATCTGGTTAGTCTGGATCTGGTGGATCTGGATCTGGTTAGTCTGGATCTGGTGAGTCTGGATCTGGTGGGTCTGGATCTGGTTAGTCTGGATCTGGTGGATCTGGATCTGGTGAGTCTGGATCTGGTGAGTCTGGATCTGGTGAGTCTGGATCTGGTGAGTCTGGATCTGGTGAGTCTGGATCTGGTGGGTCTGGATCTGGTGTGTCTGGATCTGGTGGATATGGATCTGGTGGGTCTGGATCTGGTTAGTCTGGATCTGGTGAGTCTGGATCTGGTGGGTCTGGATCTGGTTTGTCTGGATCTGGTTAGTCTGGTTCTGGTTGGTCTGGATCTGGTGGGTCTGGATCTGGTGGGTCTGGATCTGGTTAGTCTGGTTCTGGTGAGTCTGGATCTGGTGGGTCTGGATCTGGTGGGTCTGGATCTGGTGGGTCTGGATCTGGTGGGTCTGGATCTGGTGGATCTGGATCTGGTTAGTCTGGATCTGGTGGGTCTGGATCTGGTGGGTCTGGATCTGGTGGGTCTGGATCTGGTGGATCTGGGTCTGGTTAGTCTGGATCTGGTGATTCTGGTTCGGGTGGGTCTGGATCTGGTTTGTCTGGATCTGATTAGTCTGGTTCTGGTTGGTCTGGATCTGGTGGGTCTGGATCTGGTGGGTCTGGATCTGGTTAGTCTGGATCTGGTGAGTCTGGATCTGGTGGATCTGGATATGGTGAGTCTGGATATGGTGGGTCTGGTTCTGGTGGGTCTGGTTCTGGTTAGTCTGGATCTGGTTAGTCTGGATCTTTTGGATTTGGATCTGGTGAGTCTGGTTCTGGTGAGTCTGGTTCTGGTGGATCTGGATCTGGTTAGTCTGGATCTGGTGAGTCTGGATCTGGTGGGTCTGGATCTGGTGGATCTGGATCTGGTGAGTCTGGATCTGGTGAGTCTGGATCTGGTGGGTCTGGATCTGGTGTGTCTGGATCTGGTGGATCTGGATCTGGTTAATCTGGATCTGGTGAGTCTGGATCTGGTGGGTCTGGATCTGGTGGGCCTGGATCTGGTGGGCCTGGATCTGGTTAGTCTGGATCTGGTGAGTCTGGATCTGGTAAGTCTGGATCTGGTGGGTCTGGATCTGGTGGGTCTGGATCTGGTGAGTCTGGATCTGGTGGGTCTGGTGAGTCTGGTTCTGGTGGGTCTGGATCTGGTTAGTCTGGTTCTGGTGGATCTGGTGAGTCTGGTTCTGGTGGGTCTGGATCTGGTGAGTCTGGATCTGGTGAGTCTGGATCTGGTGAGTCTGGATCTGGTGAGTCTGGATCTGGTGGGTCTGGATCTGGTGTGTCTGGATCTGGTGGATATGGATCTGGTGGGTCTGGATCTGGTTAGTCTGGATCTGGTGAGTCTGGATCTGGTGGGTCTGGATCTGGTTTGTCTGGATCTGGTTAGTCTGGTTCTGGTTGGTCTGGATCTGGTGGGTCTGGATCTGGTGGGTCTGGATCTGGTTAGTCTGGTTCTGGTGAGTCTGGATCTGGTGGGTCTGGATCTGGTGGGTCTGGATCTGGTGGGTCTGGATCTGGTGGGTCTGGATCTGGTGGATCTGGATCTGGTTGGTCTGGATCTGGTGGGTCTGGATCTGGTGGGTCTGGATCTGGTGGGTCTGGATCTGGTGGATCTGGGTCTGGTTAGTCTGGATCTGGTGATTCTGGTTCGGGTGGGTCTGGATCTGGTTTGTCTGGATCTGATTAGTCTGGTTCTGGTTGGTCTGGATCTGGTGGGTCTGGATCTGGTGGGTCTGGATCTGGTGGGTCTGGATGTGGTTAGTCTGGATCTGGTGAGTCTGGATCTGGTGGGTCTGGATCTGGTGGGTCTGGATCCGGTGGGTCTGGATCTGGTGAGTCTGGATCTGGTGGGTCTGGATCTGGTGGATCTGGATCTGGTTAGTCTGGATCTGGTGGATTTGGATCTGGTGAGTCTGGTTCTGGTGGATCTGGTGAGTCTGGTTCTGGTGGGTCTGGATCTGGTTAGTCTGGATCTGGTGGATCTGGTGAGTCTGGATCTGGTGGGTCTGGATCTGGTGGGTCTGGATCTGGTGAGTCTGGATCTGGTGAGTCTGGATCTGGTGAGTCTGGATCTGGTGGGTCTGGATCTGGTGTGTCTGGATCTGGTGGGTCTGGATCTGGTTAGTCTGGATCTGGTTAGTCTGGATCTGGTGGGTCTGGATCTGGTGGGTCTGGATCTGGTTAGTCTGGATCTGGTGAGTCTGGATCTGGTGGGTCTGGATCTGGTGGGTCTGGATCTGGTGGGTCTGGACCTGGTGAGTCTGGATCTGGTGAGTCTGGATCTGGTGAGTCTGGATCTGGTTAGTCTGGATCTGGTGAGTCTGGATCTGGTGGGTCTGGATCTGGTGAGTCTGGATCTGGTGAGTCTGGATCTGGTGGGTCTGGATCTGGTGGATCTGGTTAGTCTGGATCTGGTGGGTCTGGATCTGGTTAGTCTGGATCTGGTGGATTTGGATCTGGTGAGTCTGGTTCTGGTGGATCTGGATCTGGTGAGTCTGGTTCTGGTGGGTCTGGATCTGGTTAGTCTGGATCTGGTGGATCTGGTGAGTCTGGTTCTGGTGGGTCTGGATCTGGTTAGTCTGGATCTGGTGAGTCTGGATCTGGTGGGTCTGGATATGGTGGATCTGGTTCTGGTGGGTCTGGATCTGGTTAGTCTGGATCTGGTGGATCTGGTTAGTGTGGATCTGGTGGATCTGGTTCTGGTGGGTCTGGATCTGGTTAGTCTAGATCTGGTGGGTCTGGATCTGGTGGGTCTGGATCTGGTGGGTCTGGATCTGGTGAGTCTGGATCTGGTGGGTCTGGATATGGTGGATCTGGTTCTGGTGGGTCTGGATCTGGTTAGTCTGGATCTGGTGAGTCTGGATCTGGTGGGTCTGGATATGGTGGATCTGGTTCTGGTGGGTCTGGATCTGGTTAGTCTGGATCTGGTGGATCTGGTTAGTGTGGATCTGGTGGATCTGGTTCTGGTGGGTCTGGATCTGGTTAGTCTAGATCTGGTGGGTCTGGATCTGGTGGGTCTGGATCTGGTGGGTCTGGATCTGGTGAGTCTGGATCTGGTGGGTCTGGATATGGTGGATCTGGTTCTGGTGGGTCTGGATCTGGTTAGTCTGGATCTGGTGGATCTGGATCTGGTTAGTGTGGATCTGGTGAGTCTGGTTCTGGTGGGTCTGGATCTGGTGGGTCTGGATCTGGTTACTCTGGATCTGGTGGGTCTGGATCTGGTGGGTCTGGATCTGGTGGGTCTGGATCTGGTGAGTCTGGATCTGGTGAGTCTGGATCTGGTGGATCTGGATCTGGTGAGTCTGGTTCGGGTGGGTCTGGATCTGGTTTGTCTGGATGTGGTTAGTTCGGTTCTGGTTGGTCTGGATCTGGTGGGTCTGGATCTGGTGGGTCTGGATCTGGTTAGTCTGGATCTGGTTAGTCTGGATCTGGTTAGTCTGGATCTGGTGAGTCTGGTTCTGGTGGGTCTGGATCTGGTTAGTCTGGATCTGGTTAGTCTGGATCTCGTTAGTCTGGATTTGGTTAGTCTGGATCTGGTTAGTCTGGATTTGGTTAGTCTGGATCTGGTTAGTCTGGATCTGGTTAGTCTGGATCTGGTGGATCTGGATCTGGTTAGTCTGGATTTTATGGATGTGGATCTGGTTAGTCTGGATCTGGTGGGTCTGGATCTGGTTAGTCTGGATCTGGTTAGTCTGGATTGGATGGATCTGGATCTGATTAGTCTGGATCTGGTGGGTCTGGATCTGGATCTGGTTAGTCTGGATCTGGTTAGTCTGGATTTGATGGATCTGGATCTGGTTATTCTGGATCTGGTGGATCTGGATCTGGTTAGTCTGGATCTGGTTAGTCTGGATCTGGTGGATCTGGATCTGGTTAGTCTGGTTCTGGTTAGTCTGGATCTGGTGGGTCTGGATCTGGATCTGGTTAGTCTGGATCTGGTTAGTCTGGATCTGGTGGGTCTGGATCTGGATCTGGTTAGTCTGGATCTGGTGGATCCGGATCTGGTTAGTCTGGATCTGGTTAGTCTGGAGCTGGTTAGTCTGGATCTGGTGGGTCTGGGTCTGGTCCACAGCGGATTCTTCAGGCAGGTATAAAGCGAAGGAGATCATGTCGTGGTTATCGGTGATAGACTTCCTGTGCTGGATCTAATTTCAGGACTTTTACGTTTGTTCTTTTAATCCAATATTGACGGTAAAGAGTGAATGAAAAACTAACTAACTGAATCATTACCCCCATGTTCAGATGCACCAGTACAGACTGATGACACCGTCCGATACCCCCCCCCCCCTTCATTCGGTGAACCAGGCGATCAGACGTGGAGGAAACAGTCCAATCAGACGGACCAAGCAGGTGGTTGCTCCATGCAGACGGAGCCAGCAGGTGGTTGCTCCATGCAGACGGAGCAAGCAGGTGGTTGCTCCATGCAGACGGAGCAGGCAGGTGGTTGCTTCATGCAGACGGACCAAGCAGGTGGTTGCTCCATGCAGACGGAGCAGGCAGGTGGTTGCTCCATGCAGACGGAGCAGGCAGGTGGTTGCTTCATGCAGACGGAGCAAGCAGGTGGTTGCTCCATGCAGACGGAGCAAGCAGGTGGTTGCTTCATGCAGACGGAGCAAGCAGGTGGTTGCTTCATGCAGACGGAGCAAGCAGGTGGTTGCTCCATGCAGACGGAGCAAGCAGGTGGTTGCTCCATGCAGACGGAGCAAGCAGGTGGTTGCTCCATGCAGACGGAGCAAGCAGGTGGTTGCTTCATGCAGACGGAGCAAGCAGGTGGTTGCTTCATGCAGACGGAGCAGGCAGGTGGTTGCTCCATGCAGACTGAGCAGGCAGGTGGTTGCTTCATGCAGACGGACCAAGCAGGTGGTTGCTCCATGCAGACGGAGCAGGCAGGTGGTTGCTTCATGCAGACGGACCAAGCAGGTGGTTGCTCCATGCAGACGGAGCAGGCAGGTGGTTGCTTCATGCAGACGGAGCAAGCAGGTGGTTGCTCCATGCAGACGGAGCAAGCAGGTGGTTGCTCCATGCAGACGGAGCAAGCAGGTGGTTGCTCCATGCAGACGGAGCAAGCAGGTGGTTGCTCCATGCAGACGGAGCAAGCAGGTGGTTGCTCCATGCAGACGGAGCAAGCAGGTGGTTGCTCCATGCAGACGGAGCAAGCAGGTGGTTGCTCCATGCAGACGGAGCAAGCAGGTGGTTGCTTCATGCAGACGGAGCAAGCAGGTGGTTGCTTCATGCAGACGGAGCAGGCAGGTGGTTGCTCCATGCAGACTGAGCAGGCAGGTGGTTGCTTCATGCAGACGGACCAAGCAGGTGGTTGCTCCATGCAGACTGAGCAGGCAGGTGGTTGCTTCATGCAGACGGACCAAGCAGGTGGTTGCTCCATGCAGACGGAGCAGGCAGGTGGTTGCTTCATGCAGACGGACCAAGCAGGTGGTTGCTCCATGCAGACGGAGCAGGCAGGTGGTTGCTCCATGCAGACGGAGCAAGCAGGTGGTTGCTTCATGCAGACGGAGCAAGCAGGTGGTTGCTTCATGTCTCCCCTGAAGGCCTTACCTGAGTCTCAGCAGCTGGAGCTCCTGCAGCTCCCCAACAGCTCTGGGTAAACTGCTCAGCTGGTTGTCATGGAGCTGCAGGAACAAAGGAAAGCTTGGATCACAAAGAAAGCCAATAAAAACACTCAGAGCAGCAGAGGGGCCCTCATGGTGAAGGGCCCCTTAGAGGATCACATGGAGGGCCCCAGGGGTCAGAGCTGCAGGGTCAGGGCTGCAGGGTCAGAGCTGCAGGATCAGAGCTGCAGGATCAGAGCTGCAGGATCAGAGCTGCAGGGTCAGGGCTGCAGGGTCAGATACTCACATCCAGGGCGGTGAGCGCTGGGAGCAGCTGGATGTCTTCAGAGAGCTCAGTCAGGCGGTTGGAGGACAGCAGCAGCTTGGTCAGGTCCGTCTGCTCCCACCATCGATCTGATCCTGTGAAGGACACGTCCTCCTTGGCTTCTGCTGGTTCGTCCACGTTAAGCCGGTAAACGCTCTGAGGGACTGAACAGGAAGACATCTAAGACCAGAGAACCAGAGCCAGCTGAGGGGGAGGGGCTTAGAGCTGGGCGAGATACGGGGAGGAAGGACAGAACGTCCAGCGGGGGAATAATAACAGAAAATCCCTAAAGCTCAGATCTATGCTCTGATGGGGCGCTGTTTGAAAAGCTTTCAGGTCAAAAATGTATATTTATGATTATCTAGTGTTTTAGGAGGACAATAAGGGCTTATTTGTTCCTAATCATTTTTCACTTTGTCTTTAGATCATTTATAAAACGTTCCAGAATAAATATTTATTAGTTTTTAATATTTATTGAATAAACAAAATATTTGGTGTTAAATGAGGATGATGTAACCAGAACTACACTATTGTCCTAATTTCCACAGCAACACTGTAATGTCCCTTTAAAAGGTTTCTATGAAAGGTTGTTTGGGTAGTTGCTATGGAGTTGCTATACATCACAGCAGTGACATGGTGAAGTAAAGCCAAGGTAAATATTGCTGGAAATGAAAATATTTTCATTGTTTATAATTTCCAAACATGCCGTAACATCAACTCAGTTTGGAAACTAATATGATAATATTATAAAATAACACTTTTTTAGACAACTTTTGACATGTTTCTAACTATAATTTACATGCTAAACATTTTGCGGTGGTGCCAGCCCCCCCTCTCTCCCACCCTTAGTACCACCTATGCATAACTGCAATTAATTTATTATTTAATTAAGTATTTATTCATCATTATTATTTATTATAATGCTTCATAAAGTTTATAAAAAGAAAGGTTTGTTATCTTTTTTTACCTGATCTATAAATGTCTGCGTTTAACAATAAAGGCATAAACAATTCAAACTATATATGAAATTGTTCTTCCAGTGAAAAAATATTATGTGTATCAAAGTATTTTAGAATAAATGACAAATATTTACATGTGATGGAAACATCTGTGCCCGCCCAGTTCTGTTAAAAAAAAAAACATCAATTTGTCTTAAAAATTCAGTTTGTTTTCTTATGAATCTTCAAACTAGAATAATTATGCTAACTGATCACATTGTGACAATTTATAGTTTATTATACTTTTTGTCTTAATGTTTGCAAGGCCAATAGTGCCCGTATTAGAGAATCGTATATATTTAGTTATATGTATATAAACATCTCTAATATTAGCTTAAAGCCCTGAAAAAGGACAGATTAGCAGCTATTTTCTCCCTTCTGGAGTTCCAGAGTGGTGACTGGCGATGTGCTGCCAAACTTGTGGAAAGTTATCCTTCCAGTCCTGACATCAATAATACTCTAGCTGAAGGCTACGCTAAGTAGCGACCAAACCCCTCTGCACTCGCTGGATCGAGTCACACCACCTGAACGTACCGTTTGATTTTTCTGCCTGCAAATCAAACCGAGTTTAAGGCAGTATTTCCTGAATCCTGCAGAGCAGAGGAGAGCTAATGCAGCTCTGCTAACCTAAAACCGCCAAAAGGAGCAACAGCGGGGCCCAGAGATTGATGTTCACCAAAGCAGGTGTTAGAAGCTGCCGACCCGTGACTGTTCCTGCCTGATAGGGGCCCCTGAGGAGCAGCTACAAGATGGCCGCGGCTACCATTCAACTGCCATGACTAATTTTTTTCCCCCCCAGCTTTTATAATCTATCTCTGTTACAGGGATATGTACCTAAAGCTTTTAAGGTTGCTGGAATTAAACCTCTGCCTAAGAAACTGTCTCTTGACCCAGATGACTTGGTCAATTATAGACCTATATCCAATCTTCCTTTCTGATCTAAAATTCTTGAGAAAGTAGTTGCCAAACAAGTTTGCGATCACTTCCACCATAATGAACTTTTTGAAGAGTTTCAGTCTGGCTTTAGAGCTCATCATAGCACTGAAACAGCTCTGGTGAAAGTCACTAATGATATTCTCATGGCCTCAGATAATGGACTTGTATCTGTGCTCGTCCTGTTGGATCTCAGTGCTGCGTTTGATCCAGTTGATCATAATATTCTTTTAGAAAGACTTGAATATTTTGTTGGAATTAAAGGAACAGATCTAGACTGGTTTAAATCTGATCTATCTGATCGATTTCAGTTTGTTCATGTTAATGATAGATCTTCAACAGCCCCCTGGGTGTCAAGGAAAAAAAAAAGCCGGTGGAAATCCGTGGGCACAGATTGATAAACTTCTCTCGGTTTTCCGATCCATGCGCTAGCATCCATAAACTGTGCTCTCGGTTTTCCGATCCGTGCACTAGCATCCATAAACTGTGCTCTCAGTTTTCCGATCTGTGCGCTAGCATCCATAAACTGTGCTCTCGGTTTTCCGATCCATGCACTAACATCCATAAACTGTGCTCTCGGTTTTCCGATCCGTGCGCTAGCATCCATAAACTGTGCTCTCAGTTTTCCGATCTGTGCGCTAGCATCCATAAACTGTGCTCTCGGTTTTCCGATCAGTGCGCTAGCATCAATAAACTGTGCTCTCGGTTTTCCGATCCGTGCACTAGCATCCATAAACTGTGCTCTCGGTTTTCCGATTCGTGCGCTAGCATCCACAAACTGTGCTCTCGGTTTTCCGATCTGTGCGCTAGCATCAATAAACTGTGATCTCGGTTTTCCGATCCGTGCGCTAGCATCAATAAACTGTGCTCTCGGTTTTCCGATCCGTGCGCTAGCATCAATAAACTGTGCTCTCAGTTTATTAATCAGTGCGCTAGCATCCATAAACTGTGCTCTCGGTTTATTGATCCGTGCGCTAGCATCCATAAACTGTGCTCTCGGTTTATTGATCCATGCGCTAGCATCAATAAACTGTGCTCTCGGTTTATTGATCCGTGCGCTAGCATCAATAAACTGTGCTCTCGGTTTATTGATCCGTGCGCTAGCATCAATAAACTGTGCTCTCGGTTTATTGATCCGTGCGCAAGCATCCATAAAATGTGCTCTCGGTTTATTGATCCGTGCGCTAGCATCCATAAACTGTGCTCTCGGTTTATTGATCCGTGCGCTAGCATCAATAAACTGTGCTCTCGGTTTATTGATCCGTGCGCTAGCATCAATAAACTGTGCTCTCGGTTTATTGATCCGTGCGCTAGCATCAATAAACCGTGTGCCCTGCTTTGCATTCCGTGAGCACACAGCTGCTCCGGAACCTTCGGAGTTGGATGCATGGGTCGCACCTACACCCAGGGGGCTCTGTACAATTTCAAGGGAACTTAAATGGGGAAAAAAAGAAAAGCAATTAAAAAAAATAATCCCAGATTATTTTTCTAACTGTAGTTCTGTTTTCTACCAGTAGGTGGCGACATGGAGCAATCTAGTATAAATGATCTCTCCCCTTCTGTTTCCTTCTCCATCATTTTTAACAATTACAGATTTTTGAACGCTGTATAATCTTCTTCCTTTCTCATTTTTTGCCATAATTCTGTTTCTTTCTTTTTAATGGTTGATTTCCAAATGGAATCTGGTCTTTATTCTGCTTTCCTAAAGCTTTTTTCAGCTTTTTTATCTCGTCTGCTGTTTCATTTCCTCTGTCTGCTGGAACCCAACATCTATTCCATTCCTAAATGATCTAAACAAACTGATGAATTTATAATATAAGCTCTTTCCTGTTATTTCCTCCTGAATTAATGTTTTCTGTTGCAGCTTTAGAATCTGTCCGGTCTGACCTCCTCCTCCTGGAAACATAATTGCTACCATTTCTGCTGTGTTTATAGATAAAATGTCTGTTAATCTTTGACATATATTAAACTCTGGAATGAATATCTCTTATTCCCACATTTCCCTTTGAACCATCTGTGTAAATTTTTATATAAGTATAATAAAATTGTCTAATATATAAACTAGTTTTAAGCCCAACTTCATTATGTTTCAATTCTCTTTTCATTTCATGTATTTTCAAGTCAGCTATTGTTTCTGCAAACAGCCGTGGTGCTGCAGCACTGATGGGACTAACGCCGTTACCTTGTTTTAGTAACGAGTAATCTAACTAATTGTTTTTTCAATGTAACGTGCCCAACACTGGTGCTGCAGCACTGATGGGTTATCTATAGAGAATATCTGATCATCCATTCATTCAGTCCAGCTGAAGCCATTTCTTGTAAATATTCCCAACAGTCTTAATGATGCTGCTGCTGAGTTTCCTTCACTGAAGCTTTTAATTCTGATCCAATGTGAAAATTAGAACAGCATTATTGGGGTTAGGGATGCAGGATATTGGGATTTTGGCCGATATCCGATATTTTAAAACTCATGTAGCCGATAACCGATATCGATACCGATGTTAAAGCTGGACAAAAATAAGTAGTCATTGAAAATAGCAGTTTTGTTATCCATTTCTGACACTTTGAAAATAATAAACTCAAATATATTTTCATATGCTGATATCAAATTGATTTTTAAAAACGCGGTATCGATCTATTTTACTTTCAAAATCTGGTGAAATTTCATCGTTCTGTTACAAACTCTCGTGATATTTTGCAAATTCTTGTGAGATTTTGTTAGTAAAATAGGTCGATACCGCGTCAATATATCAACATATAAAAATATGGCAACATTTGGTGAATTTTCGGGGGATTTCGTAGCATAACGATGACATATAACAATATTTCATTAGTAAAAGAGATTGATATGGTGTTTTTAAATGGCAATATATCAGCATATGAAGATATTGGGATATTTTAATGGATCAATATTTTTTCCCTCGTCTTTAAAAGTTTTTAAGTCTGTAAAAAAGACGTTTTTGAGGAAGAAGAAGAAGTAGTATTTTTTTTTTTTTTTAGACTTTAGAAACTCAGAAGCTGATCAAATATCGGGTTAAATATCGGTGGGGGGGCCGATGTCCGATATTCAGTTTTAAGGCCGATACCGATAGGGGGCCGATTATATCCTGCATGCCTAAATGGGGTAGTTTAGTTGCTCCAGTAGCTTTACTTAACGCCCTATATTGTAATTTATCTGCTGTTTGTAACAATGATTTTGCTGCTGCTCTATATACCATCCATCTATAATCTATTGCTGATCTGCCCGGTAGATATTCAATAGAGATTGCTTATCAGCCCCCCAATCATTCCCAGCCACGGCTTTCAGGTTTATTACTTTCTTTCCTTTTGTTTCTAACTGCTTAATTTTCCCTGAATGTGAACCATCTCACCATAATCCTAAATGTTTGAATTCTGTCCCTCTTTTAATAGATTGATCATATAATTTTATTTCTCCTATATCCATATTTCTTTTATCACTGAAAATCATTAAACAGGATTTACTGACAGTTTGAATCTCCAATCATGTGACCATTTTTCTATTTTATTAACGGCTCTCTTTATATTTTTAACTACGAACGAGTCATTCCTTCCCCTCGACCGTATGGATCCATCATCTGCATAAAGTGCTGATTTAATTCATCTAGAGTTAAGAATATATCATTAATCATAATATTGACAGGACTAATTACACTCCCTTGAGGAACGCCGTTTTCTATTTTAACATCTTTCAAGTATTCGTCTCCAACTGTAACTGTTGCTATCCAGTTAAACATTCTTCCACCTTCCCTTATTCACTAAATCAATAAACCTTCCCTCCACAGTCAGTCAGATGCTTTTCCAATGTCCGAAAACTGCTCATTTTTAGTCCCTGTTCTACGTCATTAGATTCTCACCACAGCATCTATTGTAGACCTCCCTGCTCTAGAATAAACCCTCTCCTCTTTCCTAACATTCTCTCCATCCAGTCACAGCAGTGAATCTTAAAGCTGTTGGTCTGTAATTAACTGAAGAACCTTTTCCTGGTTGATTAAATGGGAGGATTGCTGCACTTTTCCATTCATTAGGAACTTCACCTTCTCTCCAAATTTTATTTAAAAGTTTTAATATTAATTTTAATGTTGTTTCTGGTTAATCTTCTACACATTGCATCACATAGATCAAGGGTCTGCAACCTATGGCTCCAGAGCCACATGTGGCTCTTTGGACCCTCTGCAGCGGCTCATAAAGTGGCTAAAATGTATATAAAAACCTAAATAATGTACTACAAAATAAATACCAGTCTTAAAAGCTTTAGTGTTTTTTATAAGATGGATAAGAAGGACATTAAAAGAACCAGAAATATGTTTTTAGAGTCACTTTCCTTTTAATTAGCTTGGAATTTATGTGTTTTAATATTATTTTAAAAGATAAAATACATACATTGTTGGTTGTTTAAGATGGCAACTAATTTCCTATACTAGATAATAAAAAAAACAAATTGTTTTTCTAAAATGTCATCTAACTTGCGGCTCTAAAGAGCTTTTACTTGGTCAGACTCAGAGCAAAATGGCTCTTTGGATATGAAAGGTTGCAGACCCCTGACATAGATCATCATCTCCTAGAGCTCAGTATCCAGTATCTTTTATAGCTGTTTTTATTCCATTCATACTTATTTCTCAATTTATTGCTGAAACTGATCCATTTTTCTTTCTTTTTGTAAATATAATTAAATTATTTGAGTTTTTGTTCTTCCTATGAATATTTCCTGGCTGTTCACTATTCACTGCAGTAAAACCAGAACTTTATTTAAGGCCAAAGATCATTAACAGCAGACAGTGATTCACATCTGACTTCTACTTTAATATTGACCAAACATTTGATTATTTAACTTCTGCTCCTCTGGAACAAAAACTTTCATTTTTAGCCTCTTTAATTGTTTTATTAGCCTTTCCTGCTTATTATGTAATTCAGTTCTATTCAGTTTATTTCTATAGATCCAATTCACATCATGTCATCTCAGGGCACTTTATAGATCCAGGTCATCCAGTCAGATTGATTCAAAGTTTAATAAAATATTTATATTTTTATTCAAAGTTTTATAAGATTTTCTCCTGTCATAATTTTCCCATGTTGCTTTGAATGCTTTATTGCTGCGGTCCTCTTCCACCATGGCCTAGCCCTGGCTTTCCTTTAGTTGTTGATTTTGGACCAAGTTCTGCAGGGACACGCCCCCTTCCCAGAGGACACGCCCCCTCCAACAGGGACCCCGCCCCCCTTCCCGCAGGGACCCGCCGCTGTCCCGCTTCTTTTCCCCGCAGAAACCTTCTTCCTCCAGCGGCTCTTACCTTCCAGCAAGCCCCGCCCGGACAGGTTAAGATGGCCGCTCTTCCTGGCCGCCTTCAGTAACCCGCAGGGAACCGCAGCTTCCGGCTGGGAGCTCCGGAATCCCGCCAGACTGTCGACGTTAGCCGCCCTTTTCAACCGGGACATGTTCGTTGATAGAGCCGAGCAGAGCTGGCTGCCCGCCGGGTAACAGCCTCCTCCTCACCGGATGCTGGAATCAACCACACGCCTTCCTCTTCCGCCCCGAACCTTCACAATAAAAGCCGCTCAAACCATAGACATTATACATAGACACTATACACATAGACACTATACACATAGACATTATAGACAGATCTATCTCTACGGTTCAATCTTCCAAGTGAATAAATTAATTTGGGGCAACAGCTAAAGATTATTTTGCAAATTGATTAATTTGTTGATTATTTATTCAATGAATCGATTCATAATCTTTTAGCCAAAGTTTCCTTAAAGAAGATTTTTTATAAGATCAACGCAGGTGAAACTCAAACTTTATATTTGTGGAGTTCTAGATAGAGCAGACAAAAACATTTTTTTTTATTATCTTAAATGCTACATTTTTACATATTTTCCTTTACATTTTTCGCTGCTCTGACTGCGTCGCTCTGTTGACTAAAGTTTTATTTTAGATTCTCTATCATGCAGTTAAACATTAATCCATTACTAAATTAATTGATTTTTATTTCAATAAACAATTAATCATGATTAATCTGATTAATTGTTTCAGCCCTAGTTTAATCACTAAAATCCAAAAAAAATAAATAAATAAAAACTTTCACATTTATTTACCAACCTAAATAAAATAAACATTATAATAGTAAATGAAGATACAGGTAGTAAATAAAAAACTTGTAGAATCTGAGTGTTGGTTGAATTCCTGCTCCAGAACAGTTCAATCAAACGGCTGAATTGGGCGCGGTGGTTGGAGCACATGACCCATCTAAGGAGGCCTCGACGCGGCCCACCGCTGTTTGGGTCCGGCCTGCGGTCCTTTCCCTCATCCCCCCCTCTCGTGCCCCCCTTTAGTTTATCAGTTTATCGGTGCTAATTAAATTCGAAGAAGAGCAATTACCCAGCAAAGTATTCATCGGTTACATCAGCTATAATGTCAAAATCTACAATCCTCCACCATTTAGATGCTTTAAATGCCAAAAATTCAGACACATAGCAGCAGTTTGTAAAGGAAAACAGAGGCGTGGAAGGTCTGCAGGAGAGCATGAGTATGGAAAATGTGGAAAAGAAGCTAAAATAAAATGCTGTAACTGTGGTGGAGAACATTCTGCTGCTTATCGTGGCTGTGAAGCAGCAAAAGGTCTGAGGAAATAAAAAAATGAAATTTGAGCTCAGAATAACTTTCAATTCAATTCAGTTTATTTATATAGCGCCAAATTCACAACACATGTCATCTCAAGGCACTTTACAGTTCAACCAGATCATACAGTCAAATTGATACAAAGTTTTCTATCTAAGGAAAACCAGTTGATTGCATCGACTCATTGACTCAAATACAATCCCTCACACTAAGCATGCTTGTAGCGACAGTGGAGAGGAAAAACTCCCTTTTAACAGGAAGAAACCTCCAGCAGAACCAGGCTCAGTGTGAGCGGCCATCTGCCGAGGCCGACTGGGGTTCAAGGAGACAGAAGCAGAGATACAAAAAGCAGCTGTAAAAGGCGGCCCCGTCCAGGAAACACACAGCCAGGCAGACGAGCTCCAAGGCAGCTCCCATGTCAGAGGATGAAGAGAGCACATCCACTCAGTCACGGTCAGAGAAACAGGACCACACTGGAAAACAGGCCGATCTCCAACATCTATAAACAAGGGTGTTGATAGAAGCAGCACAGCTGATGTTTCTTTCCAGGATGACGTCACAGCCAAACAGGAACAGACGAGGCAAAGCTACTCTGAGGAAAAGCAGAGAGAGCAGAACGTTAGAGATTGAACTAACAGATTCTGCAGAGTGGGAGAATAGAGATAGAATGAAGCAGAATGATGAAAAAGGGGTCCCTATGTCCTCCAGCAGTCTAAGCCTATAGCAGCAGAACTATAGAGATAGATCAGGATAACCCGAGCCACTCTAACTAGAAGCTTTATCAAAAAGGAAAGTTTTAAGCCTAGCCTTAAAAGTAGACAGGGTGTCTGCCTCACGGACTAAAACTGGTAGTTGGTTCCACAGGAGAGGAGCCTGATAACTAAAAGATCTGCCTCCCATTCTACTTTTAGAAATTCTAGGAACCACTAGTAAACCTGCAGATTGAGAGCGAAGTGCTCTGTTAGGAACATAAGGAACAATCAGATCTCTGATATCAGATGGAGCTTGGCCATTTAAGGCTTTATATGTGAGAAGGAGGATTTTAAATTCTATTCTGGATTTAACAGGAAGCCAATGAAGAGAAGCCAGGATAGGAGAGATATGATCTCTCTTTTTCATTTCCATCAGAACTCTGGCTGCAGCATTTTGGATCAGCTGAAGGCTTTTAACTACAGTTTGTGGACTTCCTGATAGTAAAGAATTACAATAGTCCAGCCTTGAAGTAACAAATGCATGGACTAGTTTCTCAGCATCACCCCTGGACAGGATATTTCTAATTTTTGCAATGTTCCTCAGATGAAAGAACGAAATTCTAGAAACCTCTTTGATCTGGGATTTAAATGACAGGTCCTGATCAAAAATAACACCAAGATTTTTTACTTTATTATCTGAAATCAGTTTAATCCCATCCAAATGAAGTGACTGGCTAATCAGTTTCTTTTTCAGAGACTCTGGTCCAAAGACTATAACTTCTGTTTTGTCTGCATTCAGAAGCAGAAAGTTTAGAGTCATCCAGGTTTTTATGTCTTCAAGACATGCCTGTAATCTATGTAATGGGTTAGCTTCATCTGGATTTATAGACAGATATAGCTGGGTATCATCAGCATAACAGTGGAAATTAATCCCATGCTGTCTAATAACTCTACCAATTGGGAGCATGTATAAAGTAAAGAGAATTGGTCCTAGCACTGATCCCTGTGGTACTCCACAGGTAACCTTTGAGCGTGTTGAAGATCAATCATTAACATGAACAAACTGAATTCGATCAGATAGATAGGATTTAAACCAGTCTAGTGCTGTTCCTTTAATTCCAACAAAATATTCAAGTCTTTCTAAAAGAATATTATGGTCAACTGTATCAAATGCAGCACTAAGATCCAACAGGACGAGCACAGATGCAAGTCCATTATCTGAGGCCATGAGAATATCATTAGTGACTTTCACCAGAGCTGTTTCAGTGCTATGATGAGCTCTAAAGCCAGACTGAAACTCTTCAAAAAGTTCATTATGGTGGAAGTGATCGCAAACTTGTTTGGCAACTACTTTCTCAAGAATTTTGGATAAGAAAGGAAGATTGGATATAGGTCTATAATTGACCAAGTCATCTGGGTCAAGAGACGGTTTCTTAAGCAGAGGTTTAATTACAGCAACCTTAAAAGCTTTAGGTACATATCCCTGTAACAGAGATAGATTAATCACATCTAAAATGGAGGAGGAGATCAAAGGGAATACCTCCTTAAATAACCTGGTTGGAACTGGATCTAACATACAAGTTGAAGGCTTAGATGAAGACAATAATTTTGCTAATTCAGAGAGTTCAACTGGATCAAAGCAGTCTAAACCCGGTTCAGATTCCATGACTACCTCAGGTACAATCGCGGATAGAGGAGTGCTTATGATCTTATTTTTAATAAGATCAATCTTATTTATAAAGAATCCCATAAAATCATTGCTGCTAAGAGCAGGTGGAATGGACGGTTCAACAGAGCTATGGCTCTGGGTGAGTTTGGCAACTGGATTAAAAAGAAATCTAGGATTATTCTTATTCTCCTCTATTAATGAGGAGAAGTATGCTGCTCTTGCTTTACAAAGAGTCCTCTTATACAGCAGTAAACCATTTTTCCAGACTTGGAAGGACTCTCGCAGGCCTGTGGAGCGATATTTTCTCTCCAGTTTCCTAGCATTTTGCTTCAAAGTACGCAGCTCTGCATTAAACCAACTTAAGCTGAAGCTGCTAAAAGGATCCCATCTCAGTTAGAAAACCAACAGTTCAACACACGGCAGATTCCAAACCTCTGGAGAAATGTCCCAAAATTGATGAAGACTCACCAATTGTTAAAAAGAGAAATTTTGTTCTATTCATGGTGGAAGTGATTAATTGTACTGCACAGACGACAAGAAAAAACGAAAAAATCAAAATAATAGTGAAAGCTGCAGAAAAATATCTGGAAGTGAAAGATTTGAACTGGGAGATGGTTGGAAGCATGATGGGAGGACCGATGGGACCATCAGAAACTGGCAGAGTGACGATGACTTAAAGATAAATTAACATTATAAGGGCAAATGTGGTTTATTATGTTGGGTTAAGTTACACAGGTTTTTTTTTGTTTCTGGGGTGAATCGTTTCCTGTTTCCTTGCTTTACTCCATATCAGTTGGTGGCAGTAATGCACATTTCACAAGTTTGCCAACCACCATAAAACCTCAGAAGAAGAAGAACCTTGTCACCAGAGTGTCTGCCAGTATTGGGTCCTCTAGCCTCTCAGAGCTTTGGGTTTTCGTCTCTCTCAGTCCTCTGGTCGAACCCTTTGTCTCCTTTGTGGTTTCCGGCAGGATTATCTCCTGATCCACTGGATAAACCTGGTCCTTCAAGCCTTGGGAACCCATTGGTCACTCTGAGATTCTAGAAAACATTCACCGCTTCAGTTTGCAGGCCACCTCATGAAAACTGGTTGACAGTCCTCTGGACCACAACCAGTCTGCCCGTCCGCCCTCCAGCCAAGCATCACCTTTTCTGTGCGGTCCCCACAAACAGGAAACATGGAGCAACCACTAGTCATAAACTGTGAGTCCTTATCTGGCTAAGTTTCAGTAGTGGCCTGTAAATCCCATGGACCATGAACTCACCACTCTGATCTCCCTCTAGAGGTTCCGGTTCACCTGACCGCTGGACATTCACCAAGCTGAGAATCCCTTTGTTTTGTCCCTCTGAGTTCCTCACCTTCACAATAAACAGTTTAACTTTCACCCTGCCTCTGGGTTCTTTCTGCATGTGGGCAAACTTTCAAACACACCATGACACCATGACTACCTCAGATGCTATCCCCCCCTCCCTCCAGAGACAAACCAATCGTAGATAGAGGAGTGCTAATGATCTTATTTTTAATAAGATCAATCTTATTTATAAAGAATCCCATAAAATCATTGCTGCTAAGAGCAGGTGGAATGGACGGTTCAACAGAGCTATGGCTCTGGGTGAGTTTGGCGACTGGATTAAAAAGAAATCTAGGATTATTCTTATTCTCCTCTATTAATGAGGAGAAATATGCTGCTCTTGCTCTACAAAGGGTCCTCTTATACAGCAGTAAACCATTTTTCCAGACTAGGTCCAAGCAACACTGATATTAGTGAACTCCGATCGGCGTAACTGGGTGAACCTCAGCCATCAGTGTCAGATTATCACATTGAAAGTGTTGATTTGGTAAGTTGTCTCCTCCAGATGGACCATCCTCTCTTATTTCTGCTCCTAAACATTCAGCCTGTGAGTCGACGCATGTTCAGCTTCTAAACATGAAGGGGGGACATTTTACAAGCAAATGGGACCTGCAGGTCACCATGGAGGAACATTTCACCCTGTAAACATGGAGAACTAGTGTAAAGTGTTCTACTGCTGCTCATGACATCATATCTCAATAGTTTGTGGAAATAATGAGAAAATGGTTAGAATGATCTTAAAGGCCAACCTGACATCAGTCTGCACCTGGTCTCGTTTGATCTATTCCATCAATGATTTTTAAAGGATTTACTTCTAATAGTATTTTGGGTTGTAGGTGTGGAGCACAGGGTGTCGACGCCCTTTCTTCTCATTCTGTGTAGAACAGTGAGCTCTAGGAATGATTCCACACTGATACGACAACTTTTCAATGAAAAGGGAAACCTGCCCTTTTAAGATTCATATAAGCCTAAAATAGATTGTTGTTTTTGATGCTGTTCCAGCAGCTGTTATAATGTTATTTAAAGGCCGAGACCTCGACCTGATCCAACTGATACTCATGCAGGTCGGCTGTGTTTTCAACCCAAATCTCCTAAAAAATAACAAACATTTTTGCACTTTATTCCAAGATAACTGCATCTCAGTTCCTCATGTTGTTTCTGTCTGGTCTGGTCTCAGAGGTCTGCTAAAACAGAACCTGGTCTCTAGCCAATAAATATTTTCTAGTACACAAGATTAAAGAGGTTTCCTTAAAGATCATTCACCGCTGTTACCCAGTAAAGTACTTTTTGTATAAATAAAAAAACGACATTGAGACCATTTGTACTTTCTGCAACATTTGCTCTGAGTCTCTCTCACCTATGGCAAGCTGTTTGTCACTTCATTCTGCACAATATTTACAACAAATTTGAACTTTATTTTAAAGATGTTTTATTTGGAATTATAGAATATAGAAAAGAACTTTCTGACCATTTCTTTTTATGTAATCTTTTGCTGTTGGCCAAGTTTTACATCCATAAATGTAAATGTATTATGATTAAACCCTCATGTATCGCTTTTTTAAAGGAAGCAACAATTTATTTTTCTACTTTATCCTGTCCCAATAACAAAAAGGCTGCTAAAACTTTATGCTCTGAATTCAAAACATTATGTAATAAATATGCTTTACATGCCTCTATGTGCAGCTTTACATAATCACTTTTGCTATTTTTACGTTTATTCAGTTATTTTTTATTTATAATAACTACTTTTGTTCAAACCCCTGGCGACTGTTCACTGGAAATGTTACTTATTTCTTCTTGTATTACAAAAAATCTCTAATAAACTTTAGAAAAACAATTATGGAACAGTAAGCTCCCTCCCCACCAGCAGGTGGCGGTGATGCTCCATGACGTCAGTCACCAACGGTCGTAGAAGAAGTAGAAGTTGAACTATTGACGGAAGTTGGAGTCACGTGCTGTTTGAGTAAGAACCTTGAAGAGCAACATGGCCGCCTGCTGGAGGATGGCTGGAGCTGTTCGGCCCTTCAGGCACCGAGCGGCGCCGCTGCTGACCGGAGCCGCAGCGCAGAGCCGCGGCCTCAGCGCGCTGCCCGCGGTCCGCCCGGGGCTGCCAGCGGCCCGGCGGTGGCTGCGGGTCGCGGCCGCCCCGCTCCCTCTCAGCCGCTTCCCCGCGTCCAGCCGCGGTGAACACGCGCTGAGTCGATGGTTCGGTACCCGGTCCAGCGGGTCGGGCTTCTCCGGGGAGGACGGTGGAGACAGCGCCGCCTCTGGGGGAGATGAGGCGGGAGGAGGAGACGGGGAAGCCCCTTACAGCGAAGCCCAGATGACGGCTCTGACCCCCATGCTGGTTCCGGAGGTGTTTCCCAACGTGCCGCTGATCGCTGTGAGCCGGAACCCGGTGTTCCCCCGGTTCATCAAGATCATCGAGGTCAGGGTTATGGTGATGATGATGATGATGGGCAGATTATTGTAGAATTACCGCTGAGACGCAGATTGGGATGAAGATTAATTAATTAATGAGGGAAGGCCTCCTGTCATCTTTCCTTCCTCTGGTTCTGGTTTTTCTCTTTCCACTAAAACTCATTCATTACATGACTGACATGACGTCATAAATGTTACATGAGCAGAGAAAACTCGACCCCCCCCCCCCCCCCCCATCTGTGCGTGGGACCCTGAATTCCCCTCAGAGAGAATCTAAACATCCAGATCTACAGAAACAGTTCAGTGAAACTAGAAAAACTGACTTCAGATCAGAGAACAATCCTATTTATTAAAAGCAACACTGAGTGACAGCCAGCCACTAGGGGCGCTGTAGACCTCTGCTGCTATCTGACCCGTTTGGACCAGCAGCTCTAGAAAGACAGGAAACCTTAAAGCTCTGCTGTTGTCCAAACATCCCATAATTATCCATCAATCCATTTTCTGTCACAGGGTGAGGGCTGCTAGAGCCAGCTGTCTACAGGTGAGCTGTCCGCCCTGGACAGAGGGGGGGGTCCGCCCTGGACAGAGAGGGGGGGTCCTCCCTGGACAGAGAGGGGGGGTCCGCCCTGGACAGAGAGGGGGGGTCCGCCCTGGACAGAGAGGGAGGGGGGTCCTCCCTGGACAGAGAGGGGGGGTCCGCCATGGACAGAGAGGGGGGGTCCGCCATGGACAGAGAGGGGGGGTCCTCCCTGGACAGAGAGGGGGGGTCCGCCCTGGACAGAGAGGGGGGGGGGGTCCTCCCTGGACAGAGAGGGGGGGTCCGCCCTGGACAGAGAGGGGGGGTCCGCCATGGACAGAGAGGGGGGGGTCCGCCCTGGACAGAGAGGGGGGGTCCTCCCTGGACAGAGAGGGGGGGGGGGTCCTCCCTGGACAGAGAGGGGGGGTCCGCCCTGGACAGAGAGGGGGGGGGGGTCCTCCCTGGACAGAGAGGGGGGGGGGTCCTCCCTGGACAGAGAGGGGGGGTCCTCCCTGGACAGAGAGGGGGGGGGGTCCGCCCTGGACAGAGGGGGGGGGTCCGCCCTGGACAGAGAGGGGGGGGGGTCCGCCCTGGACAGAGGGGGGTGTCCGCCCTGGACAGAGAGGGGGGGTCCTCCCTGGACAGAGAGGGGGGGGGGTCCTCCCTGGACAGAGAGGGGGGGTCCGCCATGGACAGAGAGGGGGGGGTCCGCCCTGGACAGAGAGGGGGGGTCCGCCCTGGACAGAGAGGGGGGGGGTCCGCCCTGGACAGAGAGGGGGGGGGTCCTCCCTGGACAGAGAGGGGGGGTCCGCCCTGGACAGAGAGGGGGGGTCCTCCCTGGACAGAGAGGGGGGGGGTCCGCCATGGACAGAGAGGGGGGGGGTCCTCCCTGGACAGGTCTCCAGTCCATCTTAGGGCAACATAGAAACAATCATTCACACCTAAGGAGAATTTAGAGGAGCCAGTGGACCTAACAGCCATGTGTTTTTGGACGGTGGGAGGAAGCCAGAGTACCCGGAGAGAACCCACGCATGCTCAGGGAGAACAGAAAGAGCCTTGCTAGGGAACCTACTGAGCTGCCCTTCCCATAATTAGTTAATTAGCAATTAGTTAATTGTGGATGAAGTGGAAATGATCCCATAATTGGTTCCACTTTATTAATGAATCACAGAAGGAGGCGACGGAGCAGTGAGCAGCCATCTTTGTGTCACTGCTCCTTGGCATTGATCAGCTGATCGCTGGGTCAGAACCGATGGAAGCAGCGCCTCTGATGAGGGCGCGCCGCGCACACAGCTGCTGCTGCTGCTGGTCACTTCCTCTTCTTTCTGCTAATGAAGCCCTAGAGCCGCGTTCTCGCCTCCTCTCAGCCGTTGTTCTCGCCTCCTCTCAGCCGTTGTTCTCGCCTCCTCTGAGCCGCGTTCTCACCTCCTCTCAGCTGCGTTCTCGCCTCCTCTGAGCCGCGTTCTCACCTCCTCTCAGCTGCGTTCTCACCTCCTCTCAGCTGCGTTCTCACCTCCTCTCAGCTGCGTTCTCACCTCCTCTCAGCTGCGTTCTCACCTCCTCTCAGCCGCGTTCTCACCTCCTCTCAGCCGTGTTCTCCTTTCATCCGTGTTCTCCTCCCTGTGTGGCGGCAGGTGAAGAACAAGGCTCTGATGGAGCTCCTGAGGACGAAGGTGCGCCTGGCTCAGCCGTACGCCGGAGTGTTTCTGAAGAAGGATGATAAGTAAGTGAGATCATTTCCTGCTGCAGTGTTTCTGCCGTTAGCATCGCAGCTCGTTCCAGAACCGGTTCCTCCTATCTTCCAGTAACGAGTCGGATGTGGTCGAGTCCCTGGACTCCATCTATTCCACTGGGACCTTCGTTCAGATACACGAGATGCAGGATCTGGGAGACAAGCTGAGGATGATCGTCATGGGTCACCGCAGGTCAGCGCCACGCCATCCCAGAGCATCCGGCAAACACCTGGTTCCCATAGAAACCGCTGTAACCTCTGCTAACTGTGTTCCTCAGGATCCGTATAACCAGGCAGCTGGAGCTGGAGGCCGAGGAGGCGCCGGCCGAGTGGTCAGAGTCCGAGCCAGAGTCCAAGGTCAAGACTCGACGCAAGTCCAAACGCAACCGCAAGGAGCCCCCCGCGTCTGAGGCTGAGCAGCTGGAGAACAAGGTGGGTTCAGGTCAGTTCAGCGTGTTAGAATTCTGCTGCTAATCACTGCTGCTTAGTGTTCTGCTGCTAATCACAGCTGAATGCTAACACGCTGCTTAGCGTTCTGCTGCTAATCACAGCTGAATGCTAACACGCTGCTTAGCGTTCTGCTGCTAATCACAGCTGAATGCTAACACGCTGCTTAGCGTTCTGCTGCTAATCACAGCTGAATGCTAACACGCTGCTTAGCGTTCTGCTGCTAATCACAGCTGAATGCTAACACGCTGCTTAGCGTTCTGCTGCTAATCACAGCTGAATGCTAACACGCTGCTTAGCGTTCTGCTGCTAATCACAGCTGAATGCTAACACGCTGCTTAGCGTTCTGCTGCTAATCACAGCTGAATGCTAACACGCTGCTTAGCGTTCTGCTGCTAATCA
The DNA here is from genome assembly GCF_016077235.1 of Cyprinodon tularosa. Taxonomy (NCBI): domain Eukaryota; kingdom Metazoa; phylum Chordata; class Actinopteri; order Cyprinodontiformes; family Cyprinodontidae; genus Cyprinodon; species Cyprinodon tularosa. The sequence goes on from NW_024039699.1 coordinate 366,243, forward strand.
CAGCTGAATGCTAACACGCTGCTTAGCGTTCTGCTGCTAATCACAGCTGAATGCTAACACGCTGCTTAGCATTCTGCTGCTAATCACTGCTGAATGCTAACACGCTGATTAGTGTTCTTCTGCTAATCACAGCTGAATGCTAACATGTTGCTTAGCGTTTTGCTGCCAATTACAGCTGAATGCTAACACGCTGCTTAGCGTTCTGCTGCTAATCACTGCTGAATGCTAACACGCTGATTAGTGTTCTGCTGCTAATCACAGCTGAATGCTAACATGTTGCTTAGAGTTCTGCTGCTAATCACTGCTGAATGCTAACACGCTGCTTAGAGTTCTGCTGCTAATCACTGCTGAATGCTAACACGCTGCTTAGAGTTCTGCTGCTAATCACTGCTGAATGCTAACACGCTGATTAGTGTTCTTCTGCTAATCACAGCTGAATGCTAACATGTTGCTTAGCGTTTTGCTGCTAATTACAGCTGAATGCTAACACGCTGCTCAGCATTCTGCTGCTAATCATAGCTGAATGGTAACACGGTGCTTAGCGTTCTGTTGCTAATCATAGCTGAATGCTAACATGTTGCTTAGCATTCTGCTGCTAATCATAGCTCAATGCTAACACGCTGCTTTGCGTTCTGCTGCTAATCACAGCTGAATGCTAATATGTTGCTTAGCGTTCGGCTGCTAATCACAGCTGAATGCGAACACGGTGCTTAGAGTTCTGCTGCTAATCACTGCTGAATGCTAACACGGTGCTTAGCTGTAGAGGTGGTGAAATCCCTCCGCTGCTCCAGGTTCTGTAACAAGGAAGCAGGAAAACCCTGAGCTGTTTTAGATCCGTCCTTCTGTCTGGACCTTTGAACGAATGCTAACCGCTGACGATCCTCAGGAGGAAAGGCGGCACCGCCTCCTGGGGGATTGCTGCTGAACGTCCGTGTGGTTAAACAGGCATTGAAGTGTTTGTTGATCAGGTTGCAGACGCTGACCTGAGTCCAGAGCTCCAGCCTTTACCCTCCTCCAGCATCCTGATGGTTGAAGTGGATAACGTCCAGCATGAGCAGTTCACGGTCACAGAGGAGGTCAAGGTAGCGCCCTGAGCCACGCAGGTGGGAGCCGTCGCAGTGATGGTCGAATGTTCTCAGACTGCGTGTCTCCGCAGGCGCTGACAGCTGAAATAGTGAAGACCATCCGGGACATCATCGCCCTCAACCCCCTCTACAGGTTAGCCAAGGCGCTGCTGTTCCACTGCATGGTTCCCAGGTAGCCAGCGGGCTAACTTTTCACCTGAGGCTGAACGAGTTGCCGATATTTTCCTGCAGATGTTTCACTGCAGGGTTTTTTCAGGACCTTCTAGGTCTGCGGTCCAGAGTCCTTTGCTGCACGACTTCGGTTAGGGTGCATGGAGCTGGTACTAGCTGCAGGTCTCTCTCTGTCCATGTGGCAGCAAACCCACTGTAAACGTAGTGCGCCCCCTAAAGGGCCGGAGGGAGAAATGTAGCGTTTACCTGTTAAATGCAATGAATAGATTGGAATTCAACTGTATTGTCATTTTTACAACACACACATTTACAACGAAATTCACTCTCTGGATTTAACCCATACCCTTGGGGAGCAGTGGGCTGCCATTGTGCGGCGCCCGGGGAGCAGAGTGGGGACTCGGGGACCCAGTGTGGCCGCCGCTCCTCCCCCAGTGTGGCCGCCGCTCCTCTCCCAGTGTGGCCGCCGCTCCTCTCCCAGTGTGGCCGCCGCTCCTCTCCCAGTGTGGCCGCCGCTCCTCTCCCAGTGTGGCCGCCGCTCTCCCAGTGTGGCCGCTCCTCCCCCAGTGTGGCCGCCGCTCCTCCCCCAGTGTGGCCGCCGCTCCTCCCCCAGTGTGGCCACCACTCCTCTCCCAGTGTGGCCACCGCTCCTCTCCCAGTGTGGCCGCCGCTCCTCCCCCAGTGTGGCCGCCGCTCCTCCCCCAGTGTGGCCACCACTCCACACCACTCCTCTCCCAGTGTGGCCACCGCTCCTCTCCCAGTGTGGCCCCCGCTCCTCTCCCAGTGTGGCCACCGCTCCTCTCCCAGTGTGGCCACCGCTCCTCTCCCAGTGTGGCCACCGCTCCTCTCCCAGTGTGGCCACCGCTCCTCTCCCAGTGTGGCCACCACTCCTCTCCCAGTGTGGCCACCGCTCCTCTCCCACCACCACTCCTCTCCCAGTGTGGCCACCGCTCCTCTCCCAGTGTGGCCACCACTCCTCTCCCAGTGTGGCCACCACTCCTCTCCCAGTGTGGCCACCGCTCCTCTCCCAGTGTGGCCACCGCTCCTCTCCCAGTGTGGCCACCGCTCCTCCCCCAGTGTGGCCGCCGCTCCTCTCCCAGTGTGGCCGCCGCTCCTCTCCCAGTGTGGCCGCCGCCACTCCCCCAGTGTGGCCACTCCTCCCCCAGTGTGGCCGCCGCTCCTCCCCCAGTGTGGCCACCACTCCACACCACTCCTCTCCCAGTGTGGCCGCCACTCCACACCACTCCTCTCCCAGTGTGGCCACCGCTTCTCCCCCAGTGTGGCCACCACTCCTCTCCCAGTGTGGCCACCGCTCCTCTCCCAGTGTGGCCGCTCCTCCCCCAGTGTGGCCACCACTCCACACCACTCCTCTCCCAGTGTGGCCACCACCGCTCCTCTCCCAGTGTGGCCACCGCTCCTCCCCCAGTGTGGCCACCGCTCCTCCCCCAGTGTGGCCACCGCTCCTCTCCCAGTGTGGCCACCGCTCCTCTCCCAGTGTGGCCACCGCTCCTCCCCCAGTGTGGCCACCACTCCTCTCCCAGTGTGGCCACCGCTCCTCTCCCAGTGTGGCCACCACTCCTCTCCCAGTGTGGCCACCGCTCCTCTCCCAGTTTGGCCACCACTCCTCTCCCAGTTTGGCCACCACTCCTCTCCCAGTGTGGCCACCGCTCCTCTCCCAGTGTGGCCACCACTCCTCTCCCAGTGTGGCCACCGCTCCTCTCCCAGTTTGGCCACCACTCCTCTCCCAGTGTGGCCACCGCTCCTCTCCCAGTTTGGCCACCACTCCTCTCCCAGTGTGGCCACCACTCCTCTCCCAGTGTGGCCACCACCGCTCCTCTCCCAGTGTGGCCACCACCGCTCCTCTCCCAGTGTGGCCACCACTCCTCTCCCAGTGTGGCCACCACTCCTCTCCCAGTGTGGCCACCACCACTCCTCTCCCAGTGTGGCCACCGCTCCTCTCCCAGTGTGGCCACCACCACTCCTCTCCCAGTGTGGCCACCACCGCTCCTCTCCCAGTGTGGCCACCACCGCTCCTCTCCCAGTGTGGCCACCACCGCTCCTCTCCCAGTGTGGCCACCACTCCTCTCCCAGTGTGGCCACCACCGCTCCTCTCCCAGTGTGGCCACCACCGCTCCTCTCCCAGTGTGGCCACCACCGCTCCTCTCCCAGTGTGGCCACCGCTCCTCTCCCAGTGTGGCCACCACTCCACACCACTCCTCTCCCAGTGTGGCCACCGCTCCTCTCCCAGTGTGGCCACCGCTCCTCTCCCAGTGTGGCCACCACTCCACACCACTCCTCTCCCAGTGTGGCCACCACTCCTCTCCCAGTGTGGCCACCACCGCTCCTCTCCCAGTGTGGCCACCACTCCTCTCCCAGTGTGGCCACCACTCCTCTCCCAGTGTGGCCACCACCGCTCCTCTCCCAGTGTGGCCACCACCGCTCCTCTCCCAGTGTGGCCACCACTCCTCTCCCAGTGTGGCCACCACCGCTCCTCTCCCAGTGTGGCCACCGCTCCTCTCCCAGTGTGGCCACCACTCCTCTCCCAGTGTGGCCACCGCTCCTCTCCCAGTGTGGCCACCGCTCCTCTCCCAGTGTGGCCACCGCTCCTCTCCCAGTGTGGCCACCACTCCTCTCCCAGTGTGGCCACCGCTCCTCTCCCAGTGTGGCCACCGCTCCTCCCCCAGTGTGGCCACCGCTCCTCCCCCAGTGTGGCCACCACTCCTCCCCCAGTGTGGCCACCGCTCCTCTCCCAGTGTGGCCACCGCTCCTCTCCCAGTGTGGCCACCGCTCCTCTCCCAGTGTGGCCACCGCTCCTCTCCCAGTGTGGCCACCGCTCCTCGCCCAGTGTGGCCACCGCTCCTCCCCCAGTGTGGCCGCCGCTCCTCCCCCAGTGTGGCCGCCGCTCCTCTCCCAGTGTGGCCACCACTCCTCTCCCAGTGTGGCCACCACTCCTCTCCCAGTGTGGCCGCCGCTCCTCTCCCAGTGTGGCCGCCGCTCCTCTCCCAGTGTGGCCACCACCGCTCCTCCCCCAGTGTGGCCACCACTCCTCTCCCAGTGTGGCCACCACTCCTCTCCCAGTGTGGCCACCACTCCTCTCCCAGTGTGGCCACCGCTCCTCTCCCACCACCACTCCTCTCCCAGTGTGGCCACCGCTCCTCTCCCAGTGTGGCCACCACTCCTCTCCCAGTGTGGCCACCGCTCCCCCCCCAGTGTGGCCACCGCTCCCCCCCCAGTGTGGCCACCGCTCCCCCCCCAGTGTGGCCACCGCTCCCCCCCCAGTGTGGCCACCGCTCCTCCCCCAGTGTGGCCACCGCTCCCCCCCCAGTGTGGCCACCGCTCCCCCCCCAGTGTGGCCACCACTCCTCTCCCAGTGTGGCCACCACTCCACACCACTCCTCTCCCAGTGTGGCCACCACTCCTCTCCCAGTGTGGCCACCGCTCCTCTCCCAGTGTGGCCACCGCTCCTCTCCCAGTGTGGCCACCGCTCCTCTCCCAGTGTGGCCACCACTCCACACCACTCCTCCCCCAGTGTGGCCACCGCTCCTCCCCCAGTGTGGCCACCGCTCCCCCCCCCAGTGTGGCCACCGCTCCCCCCCCAGTGTGGCCACCGCTCCCCCCCCAGTGTGGCCACCGCTCCCCCCCCCAGTGTGGCCACCGCTCCTCCCCCAGTGTGGCCACCGCTCCCCCCCCAGTGTGGCCACCGCTCCCCCCCCAGTGTGGCCACCACTCCTCCCCCAGTGTAGCCACCGCTCCCCCCCCAGTGTAGCCACCGCTCCCCCCCCAGTGTGGCCACCGCTCCTCCCCCAGTGTGGCCACCGCTCCCCCAGTGTGGCCACCGCTCCCCCCCAGTGTGGCCACCGCTCCTCCCCCAGTGTGGCCACCGCTCCCCCCCCAGTGTGGCCACCGCTCCCCCCCCAGTGTGGCCACCGCTCCTCCCCCAGTGTGGCCACCGCTCCCCCCCCAGTGTAGCCACCGCTCCCCCCCCAGTGTGGCCACCGCTCCTCCCCCAGTGTGGCCACCGCTCCTCCCCCAGTGTAGCCACCGCTCCCCCCCCAGTGTGGCCACCACCGCTCCTCTCCCAGTGTGGCCACCGCTCCTCTCCCAGTGTGGCCGCCGCTCCTCTCCCAGTGTGGCCACCGCTCCTCTCCCAGTGTGGCCACCACTCCTCTCCCAGTGTGGCCGCCACTCCTCTCCCAGTGTGGCCGCCGCTCCTCTCCCAGTGTGGCCACCACCGCTCCTCCCCCAGTGTGGCCACCACCGCTCCTCCCCCAGTGTGGCCACCACTCCTCTCCCAGTGTGGCCACCACTCCTCTCCCAGTGTGGCCACCACTCCTCTCCCAGTGTGGCCGCCGCTCCTCTCCCAGTGTGGCCGCCGCTCCTCTCCCAGTGTGGCCACCACCGCTCCTCCCCCAGTGTGGCCACCGCTCCTCCCCCAGTGTGGCCACCACTCCTCTCCCAGTGTGGCCACCACTCCTCTCCCAGTGTGGCCACCGCTCCTCTCCCAGTGTGGCCACCACTCCACACCACTCCTCTCCCAGTGTGGCCACCACTCCTCTCCCAGTGTGGCCACCACTCCTCTCCCAGTGTGGCCACCGCTCCTCTCCCAGTGTGGCCACCACTCCACACCGCTCCTCTCCCAGTGTGGCCACCGCTCCTCTCCCAGTGTGGCCACCACTCCACACCACTCCTCTCCCAGTGTGGCCACCACTCCACACCACTCCTCTCCCAGTGTGGCCACCGCTCCTCTCCCAGTGTGGCCACCGCTCCTCTCCCAGTGTGGCCACCGCTCCTCTCCCAGTGTGGCCACCGCTCCTCTCCCAGTGTGGCCACCGCTCCTCTCCCAGTGTGGCCACCGCTCCTCTCCCAGTGTGGCCACCACTCCACACCACTCCTCCCCCAGTGTGGCCACCGCTCCTCCCCCAGTGTGGCCACCGCTCCCCCCCCAGTGTGGCCACCGCTCCCCCCCCAGTGTGGCCACCGCTCCTCCCCCAGTGTGGCCACCGCTCCCCCCCCAGTGTGGCCACCGCTCCCCCCCCAGTGTGGCCACCACTCCTCCCCCAGTGTAGCCACCGCTCCCCCCCCAGTGTAGCCACCGCTCCCCCCCCAGTGTGGCCACCGCTCCTCCCCCAGTGTGGCCACCGCTCCCCCCCCAGTGTGGCCACCGCTCCTCCCCCAGTGTGGCCACCGCTCCCCCCCCAGTGTGGCCACCGCTCCCCCCCCCAGTGTGGCCACCACTCCTCCCCCAGTGTAGCCACCGCTCCCCCCCCAGTGTAGCCACCGCTCCCCCCCCAGTGTGGCCACCGCTCCTCCCCCAGTGTGGCCACCGCTCCTCCCCCAGTGTAGCCACCGCTCCCCCCCCAGTGTAGCCACCGCTCCCCCCCCAGTGTGGCCACCGCTCCCCCCCCAGTGTGGCCACCACCGCTCCTCTCCCAGTGTGGCCACCCGCTCCTCTCCCAGTGTGGCCACCGCTCCTCTCCCAGTGTGGCCACCACTCCACACCACTCCTCTCCCAGTGTGGCCACCGCTCCTCTCCCAGTGTGGCCACCGCTCCTCTCCCAGTGTGGCCACCACTCCTCTCCCAGTGTGGCCACCGCTCCTCCCCCAGTGTGGCCACCACTCCTCTCCCAGTGTGGCCACCACTCCTCTCCCAGTGTAGCCACCACTCCTCTCCCAGTTTGGCCACCACCACTCCTCCCCCAGTGTGGCCACCACTCCTCTCCCAGTGTGGCCACCACTCCTCTCCCAGTGTGGCCACCACCACTCCTCTCCCAGTGTGGCCACCACTCCTCTCCCAGTGTGGCCACCACTCCTCTCCCAGTGTGGCCACCACTCCTCTCCCAGTGTGGCCACCACTCCTCCCCCAGTGTAGCCACCACTCCTCCCCCAGTGTGGCCACCACTCCTCTCCCAGTGTGGCCACCACTCCTCTCCCAGTGTGGCCACCACCACTCCTCTCCCAGTGTGGCCACCACCACTCCTCTCCCAGTGTGGCCACCACTCCTCTCCCAGTGTGGCCACCACTCCTCTCCCAGTGTGGCCACCACTCCTCTCCCAGTGTGGCCACCGCTCCTCCCCCAGTGTGGCCACCGCTCCTCCCCCAGTGTGGCCGCCGCTCCTCTCCCAGTGTGGCCACCGCTCCTCTCCCAGTGTGGCCACCACTCCTCTCCCAGTGTGGCCACCACTCCTCCCCCAGTGTGGCCACCACTCCTCTCCCAGTGTAGCCACCACTCCTCTCCCAGTGTGGCCACCACCACTCCTCCCCCAGTGTGCGGGAGTTAGCTAACTTCAGAGCATTTATCTCAGAGGTGCGCTCTGATCCAGGGATGTTAACCTCACTGCGTTCTCAGATATCCGAGCTTTTCTCCAGCCTTGAACGTTTCACATGCCTTTTACGTCGGACTCTGCATTAACAGCCTGTGTGTAGGATAGGACTACTGCAACAGTTCCTGAGGTACAGCGCCACCTGTAGGCGGCTCCCTCCAGCTCTGTCCGATGAACAGAAGCTAATTGTTGCTAACGGAGGTTTTGCTTTGCATAGAAACGTGTTGTAGTTGCTTCTGTGCTGAAAGCTGTTTGTCTGCCAGAGAGTCGGTGCTTCAGATGATGCAGGCCGGTCAGCGGGTGGTGGATAACCCCATCTACCTGAGCGACATGGGGGCGGCGCTGACAGGAGCCGAGTCCCGGGAGCTGCAGGACGTCCTGGAGGAGACCAATGTAGGAGCCCCTCCTTGTGAGAGCAGGAATCGTTTTTCCTCTTATTGCAAAAACCATGAAGTGATTATTTGTCCCTGCAGATCCCCAAGCGTCTCTACAAAGCTCTGTCTCTGCTGAAGAAGGAGTATGAACTGAGCAAACTGCAGCAGCGGCTGGGCCGTGAGGTCAGAGGTCACAAAGCGCGATCTGCCTCTGCACAGCTCGCCGTGTGTGCTCACTAAGCCTCTGCTGTGCTACAGGTGGAGGAGAAGATCAAGCAGACCCACAGGAAATACCTCCTGCAGGAGCAGCTGAAGATCATCAAGAAGGTAGAGAAGAGTTTCATCATGCTGTGGGATCACTTTTAAAATGAAACGGCTCTTCATTGGGTTACCATGGCAACAAGTTCGTTTTACCAGCACAGCCGGTTTAGATGGAAAGGTCCAGGTATTGCAGACAAGCTGGAGTCTTCCTAGACCTGAACGCTCTAGATGCAATTTCTATGGCTGATCTAGATTGTAGATCACAGATCTAAGAGAAAAACTCATCTGCACTGAAACATCTGTGAGGTTTGGACCCTTCCCCCTGAAACGGAGCAGAGCTGGTCAGACCTTCTGTCCCGGTCTAAATAAAGACCAACGGCCACCGTAGCAGCAAACGCAGCGTCAGCTACATGGCTGCATGCTGGCTGCTGCCTAGGGAGGCAGGGTCTCACTCTCTGCCCCTGCAGGTCTCACTCCCTGCCCCTCTCACTCCCTGCCTGTGTTTTTAGGAGCTGGGTCTGGAGAAAGACGACAAAGAAGCCATTGAAGACAAATTCAGGGAGAGGCTGAAGGACCGGAATGTCCCTGAACACATCATGGAGGTGATCAACGAAGAACTGAACAAGCTCGGGCTGCTGGATAACCACTCCTCAGAGTTCAAGTAGGCCTGATTCCAGCTTCTGGGCGATTCTTGGTGGTTCTGGGCTCGATCCGATCTCTCGTGGCTTCCTGCTCTGTGTTTCAGTGTGACCCGTAACTACCTGGACTGGCTGACCAGCATTCCCTGGGGGACCAACAGCCAGGAGAACCTGTCCTTGGACCGAGCCAAGGAGGTTCTGGAGGAAGACCATTATGGGATGGATGATGTGAAGAAACGTATCCTGGTAGGAGGAGCTCTCTCAGCATGAATCCAGAGGACGCTGCTGGCTGTGGTACCCAGCCGTCTCTCTCTCTCTGCCCGCATTCAGGAGTTCATCGCCGTCAGCCAGCTGCGAGGCTCCACCCAGGGCAAGATCCTCTGCTTCTACGGCCCCCCCGGGGTAGGCAAGACCTCCATCGCCCGCTCCATCGCCAGGGCGCTGAACAGGCAGTACTTCAGGTTCAGCGTGGGCGGCATGACGGACGTGGCTGAGATCAAAGGACATCGGTGAGTAGCTGTCTGAGGGCCCCTCAGCTGACCTGGGGCGGGGGCCCCGCAGCTGTCTGAGGGCCCCGCAGCTGACCTGGGGCGGGAGCCCCGCAGCTGTCTGAGGGCCCCGCAGCTGACCTGGGGCGGGGGCCTCGCTGCTGACCTGGGGCGGGGGCCCCGCAGCTGACTGAGGGCCCCGCTGAACTGTCGGCATCCAGGAGCCGACCGGAGGCGCTTCATTCAGCGGAGCAGATCAGAGCTGCTCCCTTTGCCTTCATCCACAGAGGAACTTCAGCTTCTCAGTTCCTTCATGGTTTCAGACCCTCATCAGTTCCTCCAGATCCCATCAGCCAATCACTTCCTGTCAGTTCAGACATTATCAATTAATGGAGAAAGAAAAATGAATCTAAGCATAAATTGGCCCCAAAAGCATCAGAGATGTTTAGACTGAAGTTAAAATCAGTCTCTGGTCTGATTGCATTTCCAGCTCTGGGAAAATAATCCGTTCAGGTTCTGCCTCGGTTCTCCGGATGGATCCTTTATGTTCCTTTAGAATAATTTCCTTTTCTGTTCCACCCATTTCTTCTTCTGGGTTTTAGTTGTTTTTATCTCTTTAACGCTGCTACCTGAACATCATGCAGTTAAACATCGATCTGAGACGCATCTGAATGTTTCCAGGAGAACATATGTTGGAGCGATGCCCGGGAAAATGATCCAGTGTCTGAAGAAAACCAAGACGGAGAACCCGCTGGTGCTGATCGATGAGGTGGGTCATCTGAGTGATGTGGGAGGGGCTGATTATTGTGATAAAGGCCCGACGCGTCGCTCACGCCGTAACGGAGGTCAGGTCCACCTGAATCTCATCCAGTTTCTATTCTGGTTCTCCTGACAAACCAAACGATCCTAACGAAGTTTGCTCAGAATTGGATGCATCAGACAGACGGCCTGCAGTGGTCAGACATGGTCTGTTGCTTAGCAACCCTGCTGCCTGCCCGCATGGCTTTCAGTTGTTCCGTCACAGCTAGCGAAACTGATCCGTGCCAAGCTCGGTTTCTTACAACCGTTTCCACACTAGCACGGTTCCTCGCCTCCTAGTGGCGATCTACGGTACTACTGCTCTCTAGAGAGATACAAGCAAACCAACATGGCAGCGCCCGTAACCTTCAGGCAGCTTTTGGTGAATTTACTTGACAGAGTGGGCTTTTGGGAAGTGATACGACAAACGATAGTCTAAACAGGACTTCCAGACGCAGGAAATTATGACAGACGTTGAGGTTCATCACACTGCTTAGCAGAATCGTAACTGGGAATCGTGCGGCGCGTTAGGAAGCTAGGATTGTAGGAACCATTACGGAGGCTGGCTGCTCATAGAGAACTGAGCCAGAACTGAACCACGCCGAGCCCGACTGATGAACTAGTACCAGTTTAGCGCAGGCTCTGCACGGCCTCTAAAGGCCAGTGGAAATGGAGCTACAGAATGCATGTTTGTGTTGTTGAACTCTCTAAACCCCCCCCCCCAGGTGGATAAAATAGGCCGCGGTTACCAAGGCGATCCGTCCTCTGCTCTGCTGGAGCTGCTGGATCCTGAACAGAACTCCAACTTCCTGGACCATTACCTGGATGTTCCTGTGGACCTGTCGAAGGTGGGAGACGGATGGCGGCTCAGTTCGGTCCAAACCCTCTGGGTCCAGTTAGGTCAGCTGTGTGTGTTCCTCTCCAGGTTCTGTTTATCTGCACCGCCAACGTGACCCACACCATCCCAGAACCGCTGAGGGACAGAATGGAGATGATCAACGTGTCTGGATATGTGGCCCAGGAGAAGCTGGCCATCGCTGAGGTAGACCACCAAGACCCCAAGGAACCTAAGGAACCAGTCAGCTGGTTCCATCAGGGGCCCCAGGTTACCATAGAAACCTAGATAGCTGCAGAGCTAAAGCTGAACGGGGAAACCTCAGTCACTGATCCGGCCGGGAGCTGCTAGCCGGGCTGGGAGCTGCTAGCCGGGCCGGGAGCTGCTAGCCGGGCCGGGAGCTGCTAGCCGGGCTGGGAGCTGCTAGCCGGGCCGGGAGCTGCTAGCCGGACCGGAGCTGCTAGCCGGGCCGGGAGCTGCTAGCCGGACCGGAGCTGCTAGCCGGACCGGAGCTGCTAGCCGGGCCGGGAGCTGCTAGCCGGACCGGAGCTGCTAGCCGGGCCGGGAGCTGCTAGCCGGACCGGAGCTGCTAGCCGGGCCGGGAGCTGCTAGCCGGGCCGGGAGCTGCTAGCCGGACCGGGAGCTGCTAGCCGGACCGGAGCTGCTACCCGGACCGGAGCTGCTAGCCGGGCCGGGAGCTGCTAGCCGGACCGGAGCTGCTAGCCGGGCCGGGAGCTGCTAGCCGGACCGGAGCTGCTAGCCGGACCGGGAGCTGCTAGCCGGACCGGGAGCTGCTAGCCGGACCGGGAGCTGCTAGCCGGACCGGAGCTGCTAGCCGGACCGGAGCTGCTAGCCGGCCGCTGTACTGAGGGCGACTGAGCAAATGTTCCTGCAATGTTTGGCTGCAGTGACAGTAAAACAATGATGTATCATGGGATGGAGGCGAGCTTTAGCTTACAGGATGAAGCCACTGCAGCCTCTGTGTAACGATTTCTAGAAATGGAATCCATGTTTAGAAATTCTGTCTATTGTTCCTCCAGTGAATCTGAGGCCTAACCTCAGACCTCCTGGAGGTGAGCAGCTTCAGACCTCACTAGGTTCTACACACCTCAGCGCCATAGAGACGTTCAGCTGCTGTTTGCTTCTCTAATCCTGTGTCTGTGTAGCGCTACCTGGTCCCCCAGCTGCGCACGCTCTGCGGCCTGACGGAGGAGAAGGCCTCCATCTCATCGGATGCCCTGAGTCTGCTCATCAGACAGTACTGCAGAGAGTCTGGAGTGAGGAACCTGCAGAAGCAGATAGAGAAGGTGAGACGTCTCCCAGGTGTCTGTAAGGAGCTTTGTTTTCCCCACTGACTCATTTCCACCAGGAACTCGTCTTCTTCACCTCCTGCTGCCTCAGCTGTGGGAAGCCAGAGGCGCTGCAGAACAGCAGAGAGACCTGATCCCAGACATCGTCCCCTGGTCCTCCTGCTGGTGGGACGTCCCTACAACCCCTCAGAGGGAGGCGTCCATCAGATAAAGATGTCTGATCCTCCTCAGCAGCTCTACTCGAGCCTCTCCCTGAAGCCGGGCATTCTCTGTACCATCTTTTAAATCGCTGCACGCAGCTAAACCTCGCACTGTATGACCTGAGTGTTTAAAAGTTCCCAGCTCACGAGGTCTGTTCTCTCGCTGTGCGTCGTGACGCTATGATGCGGTCTACCTGCTCTAGCTGTGCGTCGTGACGCTCTGATGCGGTCTACCTGCTCTAGCTGTGCGTCGTGACGCTCTGATGCGGTCTACCTGCTCTAGCTGTGCGTCGTGACGCTCTGATGCGGTCTACCTGCTCTCGCTGTGCGTCGTGACGCTCTGATGCGGTCTACCTGCTCTAGCTGTGCGTCGTGACGCTCTGATGCGGTCTACCTGCTCTAGCTGTGCGTCGTGACGCTCTGATGCGGTCTACCTGCTCTAGCTGTGCGTCGTGACGCTCTGATGCGGTCTACCTGCTCTAGCTGTGCGTCCTGACGCTCTGATGCGGTCTACCTGCTCTAGCTGTGCGTCCTGACGCTCTGATGCGGTCTACCTGCTCTCGCTGTGCGTCGTGACGCTCTGATGCGGTCTACCTGCTCTAGCTGTGCGTCGTGACGCTCTGATGCGGTCTACCTGCTCTAGCTGTGCGTCCTGACGCTCTGATGCGGTCTACCTGCTCTCGCTGTGCGTCCTGACGCTCTGATGCGGTCTACCTGCTCTCGCTGTGCGTCGTGACGCTCTGATGCGGTCTACCTGCTCTCGCTGTGCGTCCTGACGCTCTGATGCGGTCTACCTGCTCTCGCTGTGCGTCGTGACGCTCTGATGCGGTCTACCTGCTCTCGCTGTGCGTCCGTGACGCTCTGATGCGGTCTACCTGCTCTCGCTGTGCGTCGTGACGCTCTGATGCGGTCTACCTGCTCTAGCTGTGCGTCGTGACGCTCTGATGCGGTCTACCTGCTCTCGCTGTGCGTCGTGACGCTCTGATGCGGTCTACCTGCTCTCGCTGTGCGTCGTGACGCTCTGATGCGGTCTACCTGCTCTCGCTGTGCGTCGTGACGCTCTGATGCGGTCTACCTGCTCTCGCTGTGCGTCGTGACGCTCTGATGCGGTCTACCTGCTCTCGCTGTGCGTCGTGACGCTCTGATGCGGTCTACCTGCTCTCGCTGTGCGTCGTGACGCTCTGATGCGGTCTACCTGCTCTCGCTGTGCGTCGTGACGCTCTGATGCGGTCTACCTGCTCTCGCTGTGCGTCGTGACGCTCTGATGCGGTCTACCTGCTCTCGCTGTGCTGTCGTGACGCTCTGATGCGGTCTACCTGCTTCAGCTGTGCGTCGTGACGCTCTGATGCGGTCTACCTGCTCTAGCTGTGCGTCCTGACGCTCTGATGCCGGGGGCACTTGGGTCTGTGTGGTCTGCGCTCTGATTTTTCGGGGCTACCCGCCTCGCTGTGCGTCGTGGCCCCTCTGATTTCGGTCTACCTGCTTCGCTGTGCGTCGTGAGCTCGGGTGCGGTTTTACCTTTTCCCTCGTGGCGTCTTTACGCTCTTTATTTCGGTCTTTCCTGCTCTCGCTGTAAAATCGTGACGGCTCTTGGTTTGGGGTTTTACCTGCTTTTCGCTGTGCGTCGTGGGCGTCGATGCGGGGCTACCTTTCTCTGCTGTGCGTGTTTACGCTCTGGTTTCGGGTCTACCCGCTCTAGCTGTGCGTCGTGCGCTCTGATGCGGGCTACTGCTCTAGCTTGGTGCGTCTTTGGACGCTTGAAGCGGGGTTTTTTTTCCTGGCCCCGCTGTGCGTCCTGACGCTCTGATGCGGGGGTTTTCCCGCTTAAAGGGGTGCGTCGTGCGCTTGATGCGGTTTTTTACCTGCCCCCTCGCTGTTGGTCGTGACCTCTGATGCGGTTCTACTGCTTTTAAACTGGTTTCGTTTCCCGACGGTCTGTTTCGGTCTACCTGCTCTAGCTTTTGGGTCGTTTACGCTTTGATGCGGGCTACCTGCTTTTAGCTGTTTTGTCGTGACCTCTGATGCGGTCTACCCGGCTCTCGCTTGCGGGCTTTTAAAAAACCCGGTCCGTTTCCCCTCCATTGCACCCCTTTCCATACTTCTGGGGTTTTGGTTGAAGGTGTTTTTGTTTGAGCGCCCTTAAACGGTTTTTTAAAGGGCCACCTTAGATTTTTGATGGGGGGGGGTGGAGAGGTGGAACGCTCCTGTTACCTCCCGTTCTAAAAAACCCCGCACCATCAGGATGAAGGTCGGCCCCAATTCTTTGGTCCAAAAAGGGCCCAAAAAAAAGATACATTTTACCGGGGGGGTTTAATTTACCCAAGGGTCCCCACCCTTTCTTGAGGGAGAGCCCGGCCCCCTGCAGAGGAAGCTGGGATCCCCCGGGTCTGGTTCTTTGGGTCCTGATCCAGAGGGTAGGTGAGGGGGGAAACGTTTTGATGACCTTTTCTTTCAGCTCTGAGGGAGAGCTGACGGGGGGCAGGTTGGAAAACCTTTTTAAACCCCCTTTTGCCTGGTTTATGATGGTTGTTTTGGGGGGCCCGAGCACCTCCTGTCTTCCCCATGTTGGGCCCCAATCCGGCCCCCTTTTTGGGGTGGGGGAAGCTTTCAGTGGGACTGCACTGGTGGGGCTTTAAAGGGGGCTCAAATTTTCCCCTTTTTTTTGGGGGTTTTTACCCCCTTTAAAATGCTCCTCTTCATTTTTAAAAGGCTGCTGGAAGCTCGCTTTCCATCCGGGGCTTCACCATCTTTACCCCATATGGGGGGAAAGGGCTTCCCCCTTTCCCAAAGGGAAAGGGGCTTCTGACTTTCTCCGGTTTGCTGCCTCCTCCCTGACCTTGCTGACCCCCCTTCCCCGACTCCGCTGACCTCCCTCCCTGAACTCCGCTTTACCTCCTCCCCGAAATCCGCTGACCTCCCTCCCGGGAAATCCGCTGACCCCCCCTCCCCGACCCCGCTGACTCCCCCCCGACCTCCGTGGGGCCCCCCTCCCTGACCTCCCCTTTTTCCCCCCTCCCCGAACTCCACTGACCTCCCCCCCTGACCCCTGCTGACCTCCCCCCTGACCTCTGTGGGCCTCCCCTCCCTTTACCTCCCTCCCTGACCTCCCCTGACCTCCCTCCCTGACCTCCGCTGACTCCCTCCCTGAACCCCCTTTACCTCCCTCCCTTTACCTCTTTCTGGGCCTCCCCCCCTGACCTCCCCCTGACCTCCCCCCCTGACCTCCGCTGACCTCCCTTTCCCCGACCCGCTGACCTCCCCTCCCGACCTCCCCTTTACCCCCTTTCCCCGAAAATCCCTGACCTTCCCCCCCCTGACCTCCCTGACCCCCCCTCCTTTTACCCCTGCTGACCTCCCTCCCTGACCTCCACTGACCCCCTCCCGACCTTTGCTGACTTCCCCCCCCTGACCCCCGCTGACCCCCCTTCCCCGACCTCCGGACTCCCCTCCCTGAAATCCCCTGACCTCCTCCCTGCCTTCCCCCCCTGCCTCCCCTGACCTCCTCCTGCCTCTGCTTTTCCTCCCTCCCCGACCCCCACTTTACCCCCCTCCTGACCTGGAAACCCCCCTCCCTTACCTCCAAAGACCTTCCCCCCCCTGCCCCCTTTCTGACCTCCCCCCCCCTGACCCCCGCTGACCTCCCTCCCTGACCTCCCCCCCTGACCTCCACTGACTCCCTCCCTGCCTCCGCTGACCCCCCTCCCTGACCTCCCCCTGTCCCTCGCTGACCTCCCTCCCTGACCCCCTTTTTCGGGCCCCCCTCCCTGGGCCTCCGCTGACTCCCTCCCTGACCTCCGCTGACCTCCCTCCCGGGGCCCCCGTGACCTCCCTCCCTGACCTCCCTCGTGACCTCCCCTGACCCCCCCTCGCTGACCTCTGCTTTTACCCCCCTTCCCCGGGCCTCCGCTTTTACCTCCCTCGCTGACCCCTGCTGACCCCCCTCCCTGGGGCCTCCGGACCTCCCTCCCCTGAACCCCCGCTGAACCCCCCTCCCTGCCTCCGCTGACCTCCCTCCCCCGACCTCCGCTGACCTCCCTCCCTGAAATCCGACGACCCCCCTCCTGACCCCCCTCCCTGACCTCGCGGGCCCCCCTCCTGAAAATCCCCTGGGCCTCCCTCCCTGGGCCTTGCTGAACCCCCCCCTTTCCTCTTTCTGACCTCCCTCCCCTGACCTCCCCCCCTTTTACCCCCACTGCCCCTCCCTGACCCCCGCTGACCTCCCTCCCGACTCCGCTGACCTCCCCCCCTGACCTTGGTGACCTCCCCCTGACCCCCCCGGGTACCTCCCCCCTGGCCCCCGTGAAACCCCCCTCCCTGCCTTTCCCCTGACCTTTCCCCCCCTGGGCCTTCCCCGACCTCCCTCCCTGAACTCCGCTGACCTCCCCCCCTGACCCCCATGACCTCCCTCCCGACCTCTGCTGACCCCCTCCCTGACCTCCACTGACCTCCCCCCCCTGACCCCTTTTCTGACCTCCCCTCCCCGACCCCCGTTTACCTCCCTCCCTGACCTTCCCCTGACCTCCTCCCTGAAAAACCGCTGACCTCCCCCCCTTAACCTCCCCCTGACCTCACTGACCTTTCCCCCCTGACCTTGTGACCTCCCTCCCTTTACCTACTGGGCCTCCCTCCTGACCTCTGCTGACCCCCCTCCCCGACCTTTTCCCCGACCTTTCCCTCCCTGACCTTGCTGGGCCCCTCCCTTCCCCGACCCCCGCGGAAAATTTCCCCCCCTTGGGGCCTCCCCCCCTGACCTCCACGGGCCTCCCCTCCCTGAAACCCCCGCGGGCCTCCCTCCCTGACCTTTCCCTTTTCCCCGACCTCCCCCGCTGGGCCCCCCTCCCTGAACCCCTGGGTGGGGCCCCCTCCCCGAACCCCCGCTGACCCCCCTCCCCGACCTCCCCTGACCTCCCTCCCTGACCTCCCCTGACCTCCCTTTCCCGACCTCCTTTGCTGGGCCTCCGCTGACCTCCCTCGCTTTAATTTTTTTTGACCTCCCTCCCGACCTCCCCTGACCTCCCCCGTGGGCCCCTGCTGGGCCTCCCTCCCCCACCTCCCCCTGAAACCCCCCTCCCGACCCCCCGTGACCCCCCCTCCCTGGGCCTTTTCCCCTGACCCCCCCTCCCTGCCTTTCCCCCTGAAATTTCCCCCCCTGGGCCTTGCTGACCCCCCTTTCCCCGACCTCCATTTACCCCCTCCCTGACCCTGCTGACCTCCCCCCCCTGGTTTGGGCTGACCTCCCTTTCCCTTATCCTCTGTGAAACCTTCCCCCCTGACCTCTGTGAAATTTCCCCCCCTGACCTCCGCTGACCTCCCTTCCTCGACCTCTGCTGCCTCCCTTCCCTTTTACCTCCAAGGGCCTCCCTCCCTGACCTCTGCTTTACCTCCCTCCGGGCCCCCGCTGGGCTCCCCTCCCTGACCTCTGCTGGGCCTCCCTCCTGACCCTCCGCTGACCTTTCCCCCCCTACCTCTGCTGACCTTTCCCCCCCCCTGACCTTTTTCTTACCTCCCTCCCTGACCTCCCTGACCCCCCTTTTCCTGGGCCTCTGTGACCCTCCCTTTTCCCCGACCTTTACTACCTCCCTTTCCTTTTCCTCCGCTGACCTCCCTTTTGGGCCTTGTGACCCCCTCCCTGACCTCACTGACCCCCCTCCCGACCTCCCTCGCTGACCTCCCCTGACCTCCCTCGCTTTTACCTCTGCTGACCTCCCCCGCTGCCTCTGCTGACCTCCCCTCGCTGACCCCCGTGGGCCCCCTGCTGACCCCCCCTCCCTGACCCCCGCTGAAACCCCCTGCCGACCTTTTATTCCCTTTTCCCCCCTCCCCGACCTTTGGGTGACCTTTCCCCCCCTTTAAATCCGCTGACCTCCCTCCCCCTTTACCCCTCCCTGGGCCCCCCACTGAACCCCCCTCCCTGACCCCTGTGACCTCCCTCCCCGCCTCCCCTGACCTTTCCCCCCCTGACCTCCGCTGACCCCCCTCCCTGACCCCCCGCTGACCTCCCCCCCTGACCCCTTCCCCCCGCTGACCTTTTGCTGAAACCCCCCTCGCTTTTACCCCGCTGCCTCCCCCCCTGACCCCGCTGACCTCTGCTGACCTCCTTCCCTGACCCCCCTCCCTGGGCTCCGCGACCTCCTCCCTGAACTTCCCCTGACCTCCCCCCCCCTGAAATCCCCCCCTGACCTCCACTGACCTCCCTCCCTGACCTTGCCCTTTTACCTCCCTCCTGACCTCCGCGAACCCCCCCCTGACCTCCGTGCCTCCCCCCCTGACCTCCGTTTACCTCCTCCCCCGAAAATCCGCTGACCTCCCCCCCTTTAACTCCGCTGACCCCCCCCCCTGAAAAATCGTTTTCCTCCCTCCCTGACCTTTCCCCTGCCCCCCTCCCTGACCTTTCCCCGACCTCCCCCCTTTACCTCCCCTGACCCCCTCCCTGAACTCCCTGACCCCCCCTTCCCGGGCCTCTGTGACCTCCCCCTGACCTCTGCTGAAACCCCCCCCTAATCCTTCCCTGACCTCCCCTGACCTCCCCCTTTACCTCCCCTGACCCCCCTCCCCGACCCCCGCTGACCCCCCTCCCCTGACCTCCGGGTGACCTCCCTCCCTGACCCCTGCTTTACCTCCTCCCCCCTTTTTTAAAAACCCCCCCTGACCTCCCTTCCCTGGACCCCCGCCCGACCTCCCCTTCCCCTGACCCCCTCTGACCTCCCTCCCTGACCCCTGCGACCTCCCTCCCCGACCCCTGCCTTTACCTTCCCCCCCGACCTTCCCTGACCCCTCCCTGAACTCCGCTGACCTCCCTCCCTGACCTCCCTCCCTGACCTCCACTGACCTCCCTCCCTGACCTCTGCTGACCTCCCTCCCTGACCTCCGCTGACCTCCCTCCCTGACCTCCGCTGACCTCCCTCCCTGACCTCCGCTGACCTCCCTCCCTGACCTCCGCTGACCTCCCTCGCTGACCTCCGCTGACCTCCCTCGCTGACCTCTGCTGACCTCCCTCTCTGACCTCTGCTGACCTCCCTCGCTGACCTCCGCTGACCTCTGCTGACCTCCCTCCCTGACCTCCGCTGACCTCCCTCCCTGACCTCCGCTGACCTCCCTCCCTGACCTCCGCTGACCTCCCTCCCTGACCTCCGCTGACCTCCCTCCCTGAACTCCGCTGACCTCCCTCCCTGACCTCCGCTGACCTCCCTCCCTGAACTCCGCTGACCTCCCTCCCTGACCTCCCTCCCTGACCTCCACTGACCTCCCTCCTGACCTCTGCTGACCTCCCCCCTCTGGGCCTCCATGACCTCCCTCCCCGCCTCCATGACCTCCCCCCCCTGACCTTTCCAAATGGGCCTCCCTCCCTGACCCTGCTGACCCCCTCCCTTGGGGCCTCCGCTGATCCCTTTCCCCGACCTCCCTCCCTGACCTCCGCTGACCTCCCTCCCTGAACTCCCTCGCCCGACCTCCCCTCCCGACCTCTGCTGAAACCCCCCCTCCTGACCTCCGCGACCTTTTCCCTGGGGCCCCCGTGGGCCTCCCCCCTGAAACCCCCGTGGGCCTCCCTCCCTGACCTCCTGTTTTACCCCCCGCTGACCTCCCCTCGCTGACCCCTGCTGACCTCCCTTTCCCCACCTCCGTGACCTCCCTCCCTGACCTCCGCTGACCTCCCTCCCTTTACCTTTCCCCTTTACCTCCTTTTTGCCTCCGCTGACCTCCTTTGGGTGAAACCCCTTTTTCCCCTGGGCCTTTCCCCGCTGGCCTCTTTTCGGCCCCCTCGCTGACCTCTGCTGACCTCCCTCGCTGACCTCCGCTGACCTCCGCTGACCTCCCTCCCTGACCTCCGCTGACCTCCCTCGCTGACCTCCGCTGACCTCCCTCGCTGACCTCTGCTGACCTCCCTCCCTGACCTCCGCTGACCTCCCTCCCTGACCTCCGCTGACCTCCCTCCCTGACCTCCGCTGACCTCCCTCCCTGACCTCCGCTGACCTCCCTCGCTGACCTCCGCTGACCTCCCTCGCTGACCTCTGCTGACCTCCCTCGCTGACCTCTGCTGACCTCCCTCGCTGACCTCTGCTGACCTCCCTCGCTGACCTCCGCTGACCTCTGCTGACCTCCCTCCCTGACCTCCGCTGACCTCCCTCCCTGACCTCCGCTGACCTCCCTCCCTGACCTCCGCTGACCTCCCTCCCTGACCTCCACTGACCTCCCTCCTGACCTCTGCTGACCTCCCTCCCTGACCTCCACTGACCTCCCTCCCTGACCCCCACTGAAAACCCCCCTCCCGGGCCTCCCCTGACCCCCCTCCCCCGGGCCTTCCCTGACCCCCTCCCTGACCCCCTGCTGACCTCCCCTCCCCTTTAAACCCCGTTGACCTCCCCCCCGGGCCCCCCCTCCCGGGCCCGGCTGACCTCCCTCCCTGACCCCCAAATGACCTCCCCTCCTGAACCTCTGGGTGACTCCCTCCCCGACCTTTCCCCTCGACCTCCCTCCTGACCTCCACTGACCTCCCTCCCTTTTTTCCACTGACCTCCCTCCCTGACCTCTGCTGACCTCCCCTTCCCCGACCTCCCGCTGACCTCCCCCCCTGACCTCCCCCCCTGAACCTCCGATGCCCCCCCCCCTGACCTTCCCCTGCCTCCCTTCCCCGACCTCCGGTTTACCTCCCCCCCTGACCTCCGCTGACCTCCCTCCCTGACCTTCCCCTGACCTCCTTTCCCCGCCTCCGCTGACCTTTCCCCCCTTTGGAAAATTTCCCCTGACCCCCCTCCCTGAACCCTCCCTCCCTGGAAATCCCCGACCTCCCTCCTGACCCCTTTCTGAAACCCCCCTCCCTGACCTCCCCTGACCTCCCTCCCTGACCTCTGCTGGGCCCCCCCTTTCCCCGACCCCCAATTGGGTTTCCCCCCCTGACCTTGCTGACCCCCCTCTGACCCCTGCTGACCTCCCCCCCTTTTACCTTCCGCTGACCTCCCCCCCCTGAACCCCCTGTTGGGGCCTCCCTCCCCCGCCTTTTACTGACCTTTCCCTTTCCCCTGACCCCCTTTCTGGGCCCCCCTCCCTGACCTTCCCCTGACCTCCCTCCCCGACCCCCGCTGGGTTTTCCCCCCCTGACCCCCCTGACCTCCCTCCCTTTACCTCCCCCTTTTCCTCCCCCCTGACCCCTTTTGCTGGCCTTTCCCCCCCTGACCCTCCACTGAACCCCCCTCCCTGACCCCCGCTGACCTCCCTTTTGACCTCCGCTGACCCCCCCCCCCCTGGGCCTCCACCCGACCCCCCTCGTTTACCTTTTTGCTGGGCCTCCCTTTGCGACCTCTGGGTGACCTCCTCGCTGACCTTTCCCCGGGGCCTCCGCTGGGCCTCCCTCCCTGACCCCGCTGACCCCCCTCCCTGCCTCCTTTACCTCCCTCCCCGACCCCACTGGGCCTCCTCCCGACCTCTGTGACCTCCCTCCCTGGACCCCCCTGACCTCCTCCCTGCCCCCCACTGACCTCTTTCCCGCCCCCACTGACCTCCCTCCCTGACCTCCATTTTTCCTCCCTCCCCGACCTCTGCTGACCCCCCTCCCTGGGCCTTTGCTGGCCTCCCTTTCCCCCACCTCCCCTCCCTGACCTCCCCTTTACCTCCCTCCCTGCCCCCACTGCCTCCCTCCCGACCTTGCTGACCCCCTCCCTGACCTTTCCCCTGACCTCCTCCCGGCCCCCACTGACCTCCCTCCCTGACCCCAAAATGACCTCCCTCCCTGAAATTTTGCTGACCCCCCTCCTGACCTTCCCCCATGACCTCCCTCCCTGACCCCCCCCCCCTGACCTCCGCTGACCTTTTTTCCTGACCTTCCCCCTTTACCTCCCTCCCTGACCTCCCCTTTACCTCCCTCCCTGGGCCTCCGCTGACCTCCCTCCCTGGCCTCCGTGACCCCCCTCCCTTTTAATCCGGCTGACCCTCCCTCCTTTTAACTCCGGGTGACCTCCCTCCCTGCCCCCCCCTCCCTGAAAAACCACTGGGCCTTTCCCTTCCCGGGCCTCTGCTGGGCCTTTCCCCCCCTTACCTCCTGGTCCCCCCCTCCCTGACCTCTGCTGACCCCCCTCCCCGACCTCCATGACCTCCCTTCCCCGACCTCTGCTGACCCCTCCTGGGCCTCTGCTGACCCCCCTCCCTGACCTCGCTTTACCTCCCTCCCGACCTCTGCTGACCCCCCTCCCTGACCTCCACTGACCCCCCCCTCCCCGACCTCTGTCTGACCTCCCCCCCCTGACCTCCATGACCTCCCCCCCTTTACCTCCGTGACCTCCCTCCCCTGACCTCCGTGACCTCCTCCTGACCTCCCACTGACCCCCTCCCTTTACCTTGCTGCCCCCCCTCCCGGCCTTCCCCTGACCTTCCCTCCCCCGACCTTTCCCCTGACCCCCTCCTGACCTCCCTGACCCTCCTCCCCCGACCTCCATGACCTCCCCCCCTGGGTTGCTGACCTCCCTCCCCGCCTCCGCTGATTTTCCTTTCCCTGACCTCTGCTGACCTCCCTCCCTGACCCCCCCCCGGGCCTCCCTCCCTGACCTCCCCCTGACCTCCCCCCTGACCTCTTTTGGCCTTCTCCCCGACCCCCCACTGACCTCCCCTCCCTTTACCTCTGCGGGCCTCCCCCTCCTGACCTTCGTTTACCTTCCCCCCCCCTGAACTCCGCTGGGGGCCCCCCCTCCCTTTACCTCCCCCGGGCCCTCCCTCCCTGACCTACTTTCCCGGGCCTCTCTGACCCCCCCTCCCGACCCCCGGTGGGCCTCCCTCCCTTTACCTCCCCTGACCTCCCTCCCTGACCTCCGTTCTGGCCCCCCTCCCCGACCCCTCCTGACCTCCGCTGCCCCCTCGCGACCTTGTGACCCCCCCTCGCTGACCTCTTTTGGGCCTCCCCCGCCCGACCTCCGCTGACCTTTGCTTTACCCCCCCTCCCTGGGCCTCGTGACCTCTTTTTGACCTCCTTTCCCCGACCTCCCTCCCCTGACCCCCGTTTAAACCCCCCTCCCCGACCTCCCCTGACCTCCCCCCCTGACCTTTCCCCCGCTGGGCCTCCGCTGACCCCCCGCTGACCTTGCTGGGCCTCCCTTTGCTGACCTCTGCTGACCTCCCTGCTGAAACCCCCGCTGCCCCTGGGGGACCTCCCTCCCCCACCTCCCCTGACCCTTCTGTGAACCCCCTCCCTGACCTCCTCCCCCGACCTCCGGCCTGAAACCCCCCCTTGAACTCCCCTGACCTCCCTTCCCTGACCCCCCTCCCTGACCCCCCATGACCTCCCTCCCTGAACCCCTGTGACCCCCCTCCCTGACCCCCGCCCGGAAAACCCCCCTCCCTGAACCCCCGCTGTCCCCCCCCTGACCCCCCGCTGGGCCTCCCTCCCTGACCTTTCCCCCGCCCCCGACCCCCTGCTGACCCCCTCGTGACCTCCCTGACCTCCCTCCCTGTTGGTTGCTGACCCCCCCTTTTCCCCCACCCCCGCTGGGCCTCTGCTGACCTCCTTTCCCCGACCTCCCTCCCCGACCCTTCCCCTGACCTCCCTCCCTGAAATCCCCCCCTTGGGCCCCCCTCCCTGACCTCCTCCCTTTTTCCCCCCACTGCCTCCCTCCCCGACCTTGCTGACCTTCCCCCCCCTGACCTTCCCCTGACCTCCCTCCCTTTACCTCCGCTGACCCCCCTCCCTTTACCTCCGTGAAACCCCCCCTCCCTGGGTTTTCCCCCGCTTTCCTTTGCTTTACCCCCCTCGTGGGCCTTTGCTGAACCCCCCCTCGGGTTTACCTTGTGACCCCTCGCTGACCTCCCCTGAAACCCCTGCTGACCCCCCCCTGAAACCCCCGTGACCTCTGCTGAAATCCTTCCCTGACCTCCCCCCTGGGCCTCCGCTGACCTTTTCCCCCCCTGGGCCCTCCCGCTGACCTTTTCCCCCCTGACCTCCCTCGCTGGCCCCCGTTGCCCCCCTCGTGACCCCCTGCTGACCTCCCCCGCTTTACCTCTGCTGACCTCCCTCGCTTTACCCCCGCTGACCCCCCTTGGGTGACCCTCCCTCCCGGACCCCCGCTGACCTCTGTTTACCCCCCTTCCCGACTCCCCCCCCCTGACCCCCGTGACCTCCCCCCTGAATCCCTCCCTGACCTCCCTTTCCTTTTACTCCCTCCCTGACCCCCACTGACCCCCCTCCCCGACCCTTTTGACCTCCCTCCCGGGCCTCCTGACCTCCCTCCCCTTTAAATCCCCTGACCTCCCTCCTTTACCTCCGGCCTTTTTCCCTCCCTGACCTCCCTCGCTGACCCCTGCTGACCTCCCTCGCTGACCCTTTTTGCTGACCCCCCCCCCCTCCCTGGGAACCCCCTGCTGGGCCTCCCCCGCTGGGCCCCGCTGACCTCTGTTTAAACCTCCCTCCTTGGGCCTCCGTGACCTCTGCTGACCTCCTTCCCTGACCTCCCTCCCTGACCTCCGCTGACCTCCCTCCCTGACCTCCGGGTGACCTCCCCCCCTTTACCTCCCCCGTGGGGCCCGCTGACCTCCCCGCTGCCTCTGTGACCTCCCTCGTTTACTCTGCTGACCTCCCTTTGGGTGAAACCCCCCTGACCTTTTGCTTTTTACCTCCCCCCCTGACCTCCGTGCCCCGCTGACCCCCTTTTCCCCCGACCCCCCTTTCCCCGACCTCCGCTGCCCCCCTCCCTGCCCCGTGACCTCCCTCCCTGACCTCCCTTGTTAAACCTTCCCCTGATCCCCTCGTTTACCTCTGCTGACCTCCCTCGCTGAACCCCTGCTGACCTCCCTCGCTGACCCCCCGTGACCCCTGCTGACCTCCCCCCCTGACCCCCGCTGACCTCTGCTGACCTCCTTTCCCCGCCTCCCTCCCCGGGCCTTTCCCCTGACCTCCCGTCCCCCCACCCCAGTCCCCCAGTTCCACCTCCCCCACCCCCTCCCCTGTCTCCTTTGTCCCCCTCAGGTCTTCCGTTTTAAAATGGCGTTTTTACATCGGGGAGCGGAAACGGGAGGATCCCATGGCGGTGGCCCCCAGGGCAAACCCTTTTGGATTTTGTTGGGGGTAAACCCAGTTTTTCCCGTGGACCCCAAAGTTTCGACGTCACCCCCCGGGGTGGGCATGGGGCCCCGGCCCTGGGACAGCTCTGGGTTAAAAACGGGGTTTTTTTTTGCGGTTTCTTTTTCAGCACGGGGATCTGTTTCTTTAGGATCTGACTGTTTGATTTTGGGGTTTGGTCTGTAGGAGGCTCCCCCTTTTCCCTTTTAGGACATCGCTCCGCCCACCTTTTGGGAGGGGCGGGCCTTTAAAAAAGACGGTTTTTCCCTTTGAGGGGTTTCAGGGCAGTGTTGTTTCTCACGCTCCTGGGAGGTGGAGCTTGCCTTTCTATCCCCGATTTTTTAATTAAAAAAAAAACCTGGAAATTTTTTTTGCATCCTGAGGCTCTTTTATGTTAAACTAATGAAAGATTTTAGATTAGTTCCCGGCAGAAGGCTTTTCCCCTTTTAGAGACAGCACCTCAACTGGGCAAATGAAGCTGACCTTTTTTACCCTGTTTAGGCCTCCCTTTCAAATTCAAAAAAGAAAAATAGGAAAACTTTAACTTTTCCCCCGAAAGTGTTTTTGTGCTATAAATTGCCTGGGAAATGAAGTTTGATTTTATATAAATAATTCTCTATATTAATTATCATCCATGTTAGTGATGCTCCCAACCTTCCAGTATTTAGACGGATCCCATCCAGACTGAAATTACGTGAAAACAAAGAACTTTGATAACATTAAAAGAAAAGCAGCACAGATGTCGCTGAGTTGATTATTTTGCTTCAAAGTACGCAGCTCTGCATTAAACCAAGGAGCAGCTTTCTATTTTTAACGGTTTTCATTTTCAAAGGAGCTGCGTTGTCTAAGGCAATACGCAGAGAACTAGCAACCCCATCAACAAAATCATCAACCTGTGAAGGGGAATAAGCTAAGCTTTTGCACTCTGCAGCACTGCTCAGCGACACAGAGGAGAGAGAAAGTGAAGCAGATTCTTTAAAATCTATAACTGCTCTATCTGATAAAGATCTACTAAAATGTAACCTTCTTTTGGGGGAGGAGAACTCTGTTAAAGTAATCCTGAAGGTTATTAGAAAGTGGTCGGATAGCATTAAAGGCTGCTCTTAAGCTATCGCCTTCAATGTCAGCATGGATGTTAAAATCTCCCACTACGTCACAAACATCACAGTTAAAGTCATTAAAGCTATAGAGTAGGATCTTTTATTTCCGAGTGGATCATCTCAGTCAGTGGTCCTCCTAACTGTCAATCATTCTGGTGATATGTTTACGTTAGGCCGTCCTACATGCTCGCCCCATTAGCAACCTTTTTCTGTGCATGCACACTTTCAGGCATATATCTGTGGTGAGCCACGGTTTCAGACGGTCATTGAAGCTCATCTTTCTCACCCCCGTTCTTTGAAAATGGCCGATGGTCGTAAGAGAAAAAGTGTCTACGAAGTGGATGAGAAGAAAGGAAAGTCCTCAAGAGGCAGATATATCCCAGAATGCTTTCCAAGGAGAGTTCTCCTCGCAAAGCATTATGGGATTTGCTGTCACAGCGGCGACTAATAACAAAGATGGTGCAGGAACAGTGTGGTGGAGGAGGAGCTACGTGACCAACGCAGCAAAAAGCAGTGATCATCTGTCTGAACGGTCAGTTAACTGAGTTCACTATAAAGTTCACTATAGAGTGCCCGCTCTATAGTGATGGAGGTATTTAGGGGTTAGAGCGGGCGGTCGACACAGCAAGCTGGTATGACAACAGCAACTTTTAAACCGCTCTTGGACGGGTCTGATATGCGTTCCCTCTCTGAGCGGGAACAGGGTTGTTCATGTGCATTTGAGGGTCTTTTAAAACATTCGCAAAAATCCTCCACAATACCTTTAACTGGCATTTTGAGGAAAGAGATCTTATGTTAAATGTTTGATCGTTTTAACTTTTTTCTCCAACTGGAGGTATTTTGATTAGATTTTCATGGTTTACTCCTTTGGGAATCTTTGCTAATTTATTAGATTTTGGTCGTGGGCAAGACACTGTCTGGATGGAGTAACAGTAGAGAAGCTGCAGAGAGGTCTGTTAAACTAGGACTCTGCTTCCTGGTCTGCACCCTGGGGGGTCAGGGTTTGATTCCTAGTCCAGTCTTCAATGTTTTCCAGGCCAAAGACCCCCTAATTATATATATAGTGTTCTATCAAACTGGTCCTATAGTCGCTCTATTACAGATGGAGTAATGTAACTAAAGTAATCCCTCCCTGGGATTATTAAAGTATTTCTGATTCCTGGTTGATGGGACAGGTGTTGTGAATGAAACGGTGTCCAGCTTGAAAGAGCTCCTGTGTGTCGCTGAATGTGAGCATTGATGACTGAAAGACATCTTCTGCCTCCATTTATCTGTTTACTACAGTCTGTTGGATTCATGTTCATGTGGATTTAAAGATTTCAATCAGTGGAAAAAATTGCAGGGGGGAAATTATAAAAAGTCTAATCAACCAGAACTTTCATGACCCCCATGCAGTACCTCCACGGACCCCTGAGGGGTCACGGAGCCCCTGTTGAAGACCTATGTCCTAGAAGGAAGAGCTGCACCATCCAGTGTCTCAGAATCAGAGCAGGCTTTCCTGGTCTGTTGGTTCTGTCTGGCTCTAAACGACGGGGCCTCCAGGCTCCTCCTCTGGTGTCTAACGGTCCATCTCCTCTACAGGTCAGCTCGGGGAAGTGATGAAAGAAAGCGCAAAGATTGCTTCAACCTTTGCCAGAGCCTTCCTCATGGCCAAGGAGCCAGAGAATACCTTCCTGACCAGCTCCCACCTGCACCTGCATGTTCCAGAGGTAAAAGGAATCCGTCCTACCATTCTAGGATGGAAACATCTTTGATTCCTCAATGCGGAGCCTAACCTGACTCCTCTCCCTTACCTGACTCCTCCCACTGGTGGCCCATCAGCTCAGCTGACTCCTTTGTGGGGTAGGGGTGGGCATCTGTAGCTCCTCGAGCTAGCTGCTAGCTGCTCTTAGTGGCTGCAGAAGGTTTAGGAAGGGCTCAGATATAACTGGTCAGATTGGTCTGTAAAACTGAAAGAGGATCTGATGAGGATCCTGATGGTCCGTATCATGGGCTGTACCGGGGCTCCATCATTACATGCCCCCCCCCCCCCCCCCCCTCACTCTTCTGAATTTCCCTGAATCTCTTCCAGGGAGCTACTCCTAAGGATGGACCCAGCGCCGGCTGCACCATTGTCACAGCGCTGCTGTCCCTGGCAACCAACCGGTCTGTGCGTCAGAATGTGGCCATGACTGGGGAGGTGTCACTGACTGGAAAAATCCTGCCGGTTGGAGGAATCAAGGAGAAAACCATTGCAGTAAGAATCCCAAACACGCGCCGTTAGATTATTAGAACTACAACGGCGCTTCAAACATGGTAGATCCCTATGCGGCAGATCAGCGCACAGAAGAGACCAGAAGCGTTTTGCTTTAATGCGTCTGCAGTGTTAGCTGAGTGTTAGCTTAGAATTAGCCTCGACTTAGCTGAGTGTTAGCTTAGCGCTAGCTGAGCATTAGGTGAGTGGTAGCTTAGCGCTAGCTGAGCGTTAGCTGAGTGTTAGCTTAGTGCTAGCTGAGTGTTAGCTTAGTGCTAGCTGAGTGTTAGCTTTGCGCTAGCTGACTGTTAGCTTAGCACTAGCTGAGCCTTAGCTGAGCGCTAGCTGAGCCTTAGCTGAGCGCTAGCTGACTGTTCGCTTAGCACTAGCTGAGCCTTAGCTGAGTGTTAGCTGAGCGTTAGGTGAGTGTTAGCTTAGTGCTAGCTGAGTGTTAGCTTAGCGCTAGCTGAGTGTTAGCTTAGCACTAGCTGAGCCTTAGCTGAGCGCTAGCTGAGCGTTAGCTGAGTGCTAGCTGAGCATTAGCTAAGCGTTAGCTAAGTTCTAGCTGAGTGTTAGCTTAGCACTAGCTGAGCCTTAGCTGAGTGCTAGCTGAGCGTTAGCTGAGCGTTAGCTGCAGAGCCTCTGGTGAAGATGGTCTCATTACTGTCCATATAAAGACTGACCGTGGTCCTTTTTTTCCTCAGGCCCGCCGTGCCGGAGTCACCTGCATCATCCTTCCAGCAGAGAACAGGAAGGACTTCTCTGACCTTCCAGACTATATCACGGAAGGACTGGAGGTCCACTTTGTAGACCACTACAACCAGATCTACCCCATCGTCTTCCCACAGAACTAGGACTCCTGTTTCACTGCTGTCAAAGAGCATCTTTCCTAGGATCCCACAGCTGCCATGATCACAGACGTTGGTCAGGGCAGCAGGAGGAGGACCGATGTTAGGGCAGGGTCACTGGATCAGAACCGACAGAGTTCTGGGACAGTTCAGAGACTGCCTGCTGGCCTGGTGCTGCTGAGCAGGAGTCTGAGGAATAGCTCTCCATCCACACCTTAGAGGGTTGGAGAGGCGCAGATGAAGCCGTTTATATTTAAATAAAGGAAAAGAAAGAACTGATGGAAACGAGTCACTGAGTCCAGACCTTGTTTATCTGGGTGTGATAAGCCCCGCCTTCTGGAGCCCAGTCCAATCACACGTCTCGGTTTCTTCCTATGGTTGTTAGTCTAATCAGGCTGATACTGGGAACCAGAGGGTGAGGCGTCTCCTCCCCCATCCTGCGCTCCGCCCTCCATGTGAGGAAGAATGCGATGATCATCTGCACAGTGATCAAATGTTGGTTTTAGTAAAGCAGTGGCCTGATGAGGAAATGGGCGGAGCTGGAACTCCTGACCAATGAGAGGTGAAGGCATCATTTCATCACAGATGTGCTAGTAAGGGACTTTAAAGCAACGTAGCCTTAGCAGTTAGCTATTAACCTGTTCAATATTTAACCCTTACAGCGCCGCCAGCGTGCATTAATAACCGCATCACCTGGAAGCCTTGTGCTGAGCTGTAATGGTGTGGAGCGGCCACTAGGGGTTATACCCTCCTGGAAACAAACCGTTAGACCAGGCAGGTCCAACTTCCTGCTGAAATAATCCAAACCTCTTGGTCATTGCTGAGCCTGTTTGGCTTCATCCTTCAGTCCTTCTGCTGGTTTATCTACTGTTGGGTTTCTAACAGTTTAAACGTGGGAGGAAGAGGAATTCCTGCCCATATATGGAGATCCTGGACCAGTCTGGTTGGTCTAATGCAGCGGTAACCAATTAAAAATCAGTGCAGTCTGAATAAAGAAAATCATCAACCAGTAAAGGTCTGGAGACATTTTTCTGTTACTTTAAACAGAATTTAACCTGAAATAAACGAGGTTTTTATGAATCCATGTTATACATTGAATTTATCAAAAAAACAAAAGTGTTTTTTGACGTAGAGAACAACAATCGTTCAGTTTGGTTTATAGATAATTTCCTGATTCCCATATTTTCTCAAACCCCTGAACTGATGGTTGTTATTTTCTTTCTTTTTTCTGTGTTAATGTTGGCAGTGGGCTTTAGGCTGCCCTGCAAGGCTTTAAACCTGGGTTTAACCAGAGACTAAGCCATTCTCAAGCACATATCAAGGAGCTCATTTTGAGCCTGGATCCAGATTTATTGTTGATTCTGTTCATGGTGGAGAATCCTGCTTCACAGCAGCAGGTTGAGCCAAACATCCTCTAAATGTGCAGGGTCATCTTTGAGCACGCCATTTCACTTTTCTTTCACCAGTTCACCGCAGTTCTTCCAGCAGTCCACACTTTCTCTGCTCTCTTTTTCTCATGGTCTTCTCCTTCTTTCCCATCGCCCGGCTTGCCACAGGTTTGCCTGCTGTGTCTAAAAGTAGCAGCAGCAGCAACCCAGACTGACAGCTCATTGGCTCATTTGGATCACGTGCAGCCTGGAGCCGGACGCTCCCCAGGGCTTTACCGTATGAACAGGAAAAGAGGAGCAAGGGAAGTTAGACTGTCGTCAGACAACATGCGGTAATTTATAAATGTTTTAAGTCTGCTTGGGTCCGGATCCGGACCGTGGTCTGCTAATCCCTGACCTCTGGTCTTATGTGATGCTTTTTGAGAAAAAAGATCAAAATCTGTACTAAATCTGTAAAATATATTTTGCTTTCCCTCTCCCTGGGCTGCCACCTTATCATGGTGGAGGGGTTGCAGTGTCCCAATGACCTCAGGAACTATGCTTTCTGGGGGCTTGATGCCCCCTGGTAGGGTCACCCAAGGCAGACAGGTCCTAGGTGAGGGGCCAGACAAAGAGCAGCCCAAACACCCTTATGATGAATACAAGAAATGGACATAGTGTTCCCTTGCCCAGACGCGGGTCACCGGGGCCCCACTCTGGAGCAAGGTCTGGATAGGAAGGGGGACCCATGTTATAGCCCGATGAGGAAACATGGGTCCCCCTTCCTATGGGCTCACAGCCCAGTGTGAAGCAGCCAGGATGAGGATCAGTGCCTCCAAATCCCAGACCCTGGTCTGGAGCCGGAAAAGATTAGAGTGCCTTCTCTGGGTTGGGGAGGATGTGCTGCCCCTAGTGGAGGATGTTGGGATCTTGTTCACGAATGAGGGGAAGATGGAGCAGGAGATCGATGGGCGGATTGATGCGGCGTCTGCTGTGAAGCATGCGCTGTACCGGTCTGTGGTGGTTCAGAGAGAGCTGAGCCAAAAAGCAAAGCTCTGGATTTACCGGTCGATCTACATTCCTACCGTCATCTATGGTCATGAGCTTTAGGTCATGACCGAAAGATCGAGATCCGGATCCAAGCGGCTGAAATGAGTTTTCTCCATAGAGTGTCTGGGCTCTCCCTTAGAGATAGGGTGAGGAGCTCAGTCATCCGGGGAGGACTCAGAGTAGAGCCGCTGCTCCTCCACATGGAGAGGAGCCAGCTGAGGTGGCTCGGGCATCTGGTTAGGATGCCTCCAGGACGCCTCCCTGGTGAGGAGTTCCAGGCACGTCCCACTGGGAGGAGGACCAGGAGGACACGCTGGAGGGACTACAGGTGCTGGTCATAAAATTAGAATATCATGAAAAAGTAGATTGATTTCAGTAATTCCATTTAAAAAGTGAAACTTGTATATTATATTCATACATTACATACAAACTCATATATTTCAGATGTTTATTTTGTTTAATTTTGATGATTACAAATGACAACAAATGAAAATCTCAAATTCATCATATCAGAAAATTAGAATATTGTGAAAAGGTTCAAAATTGATGGCCCCTGGTGCCACACTCTAATCAGCTAATTAACTCAAACCACCTGCAAAAGCCTTTAAATGGTCTTTCAGTCTAGTTCTATAGGCTACACAATCATGGGGAAGACTGCTGACTTGACAGTTGTCCAAAAGACGACCATCGACACCTTGCACAAGGAGGGCAAGACACAAAAGGTCATCGCTAAAGAGGCTGGCTGTTCACAGAGCTCAGTGTCCAAGCACATTAATAGAGAGGCGAAGGGAAGGAAAAGATGTGGTCGAAAAAAGTGTACAAGCAAGAGAGATAACCGCACCCTGGAGAGGATTGTGAAACAAAACCCCTTCAAAAATGTGGGGGAGATTCACAAAGAGTGGACTGCAGCTGGAGTGAGTGCTTCAAGAACCACCACACACAGACGTATGAAAGACATGGGTTTCTGCTGTCGCATTCCTTGTGTCAAGCCACTCTTGAACCACAGACAGCGTCAGAAGCGTCTTGCCTGGGCTAAAGAGAAACAGGACTGGACTGCTGGTGAGTGGTCCAAAGTCATGTTCTCTGATGAAAGTAAATTTTGCATTTCCTTTGGAAATCAAGGTCCCAGAGTCTGGAGGAAAAGAAGAGAGGCACTTCATCCACGTTGCTTGAAGTCCAGTGTAAAGTTTCCACAGTCAGTGATGGTTTGGGGTGCCATGTCATCTGCTGGTGTTGGTCCATTGTGTTTTCTGAGGTCCAGGGTCAACGCAGCCACATACCAGGAAGTTTTAGAGCACTTCATGCTTCCTGCAGCTGACCAACTTTTTGGAGATGCAGATTTCATTTTCCAACAGGACTTGGCACCTGCACACAGTGCCAAAGCTACCAGTACCTGGTTGAAGGACCATGGTATCCCTGTTCTTAATTGGCCAGCAAACTCTCCTGACCTTAACCCCATAGAAAATCTATGGGGTATTGTGAAGAAGAAGATGCAATACACCAGACCCAACAATTCAGAAGAGCTAAAAGCCACTATTAGAGCAACCTGGGCTATCATAACACCTGAGCAGTGCCACAGACTGATCGACTCCATGCCACGCCGCATTGCTGCAGTAATACAGGCCAAAGGAGGCCCAACTAAATACTGAGTGCTGTACATGCTCATACTTTTCATGTTCATACTTTTCAGTTGGCCAACATTTCTATAAATCCTTTGTTTTTATTGGTCTTCAGTAATATTCTAATTTTCTGATATGATGAATTTGAGATTTTCATTTGTTGTCATTTGTAATCATCAAAATTAAACAAAATAAACATCTGAAATATATGAGTTTGTATGTAATGTATGAATATAATATACAAGTTTCACTTTTTAAATGGAATTACTGAAATCAATCTACTTTTTCATGATATTCTAATTTTATGACCAGCACCTGTATGTTTCTCTGCTGGCCTGGGAGCACCTTGGGGTTCCCCTGGAGGAGCTGGACTAAGTGGCTGGAGAGAGGGACGTCTGGGCCTCCCTACTGAAGCTGCTACCCCCGTGACCCGACCCCGGATAGGAGGAAGAAGATGGATGGATGGATGAATATTTCGCTTTCTGAAAGGATTGCAAAATTTTCTTTACATTTGATGGATAAAATGGGTAAAAATGTTTTTTCCCCATAATAAAAGTATTAAACATCTGCTTATTTATAGTGTAGACTCACGTCATAAAAACAATATCATAGAAAATCCAGTCAGATTGGTTCCGTTTTCTAAGGAAAAGCAGCTGATAGAATGGACTGGATGGCCGAATCGGACCCTAAACATTAACCCTGTGATCCCGCGGAGGACCCGCCACATTAAGGGCCGTCCCAAACCACATAGTGGGTAGGGTCATAGAGTCTGCTTCCAGTTTCAGCCTCCATTGAT
This sequence comes from Cyprinodon tularosa, assembly GCF_016077235.1. NCBI lineage: Eukaryota > Metazoa > Chordata > Actinopteri > Cyprinodontiformes > Cyprinodontidae > Cyprinodon > Cyprinodon tularosa. Next base: position 400,769 of record NW_024039699.1, read on the forward strand.
AAACATGAATAATAAAGGTGTTTTTTTTTTCTAACTATTTTATTTCCTTGGGTTGTTTTGTTAAAACTTCCACCAGGAGGCGTGCTTTGGCGTCGCAGAGGTTAGGGGGCGCCGCCCATGTACGGAGGCCTCAGGTCTCCATGCGGCTGACCTGAATCAGACCTGTGGTCCTTTGCCGCATGCCCCCCCCCCTCCACTGGGTCGCTGGCGCTCCGTTTCTAGATTTACATCAAACACAGCAGTAAACTGGAAAATAAAACTGGTGAAACTCTTACAGATCTAAACATGTTAGACATCGTTAAAACGCTCCGGTTCTCCACAATCAGCCACCGAGATCATTTATGGACGCAGTGAGCGCCAACGCACGATCAACCCAGACATAGCAGCATGCTAAATCAGAACTGTTTTTAAGTAAAGCTCCAACTTCCTTCCTTCCTTTGAGGCGAACCTGAGGCTGCATCATAAATCCCATCTTTGATGGTTTATATTCCATTTATCCATAAAGGTCCACAGATAAAAACTAATCCAGTTTATTGGTAATAAAAACATTCCATGATGAGAAAATCACCACATAAAGTCAAAAGTTCGATCCTTATAGCTAATGCTAACCGTCTTGCTAATTATCATACCTTACGGAGATATTTGGGTACGTTTGTTTTCCTCACCTTCCAGTCTACAAAGCTAAATTGTTGCTGTTGGTTTTGTTTTGAGGTTTGATGCCGGGACAGCCCTTAAAGCGAAACAAGCGCTCCCTCTCAGCGGCCTTCTTTATACATGATTCCCGTCATATTATGGCTCATAAAGTCCAGCTGCTATTGGTTAGGTCCACATGCAATGTTTGAATCTTTAACCAATGAAATGACGTTTTAAAGGAGGCTAAACCTGGCCAGGTAGAATAATGTGGCTCTGATGTTGAGTGGAAACGGCACAGAGGCAGATCCTGGATCTTTGCACACTCTTAGATAATTAGATGGACAGTTAGAAAATTAAAAAAATATTTGCTTCAAAGATTTCTTGCCCTCAAAATTCTTTAGTGGGATTTTTGGGGTAAATTTATTGTGGAAAAAACATCATTTGGAATAATTTTGCACATTAGTGGAGCTTCATAGACGCTGATGACACCAGAAGTTAAACGTCCCATATCTCTAGAACTTCTATACCTAGAGCTATGAACATTTCTGCAGTCATGGCTGACATGATGCAGAAATAATTAAATTAGACACGTCTATTTTCAAAAATGTCTTTGTTGCTGCTGTTCATAAAAAAGACCTGTTATCTTCGAGAAGAAAACCGCTGAGTCATGTTTGACCTGATGCAGTTTAGGCCGTGCTTTAGTCACTATTTTGATTTATATTTTCAGAAACCTGAAGGTGTTAGCTTTCAAATGATGTATCTAACATGTACAGTTGCTTAGTTATGATCTTTTCCATTTGGGTTTGCAAAAGGCGAGGATTACATTCCTGAAGGTTCCACTTCTACGGCGTCTCACTGCTCTTCAATCCCGCCATGGAATCCATTTTTTATTTCATTTTATAATCTCATCAAATCTACTTTTAACACTAAGTTTTGACTTTTGATGGAAAGTTAAGTCCAAACAGGTTTGACAGACATTCTTTCTAACCCAATAATTTTAGGAGCGATTCCTTTGTTTTTCAAATTAATCATCTAAAGAAAAAGCTCCTAATCCACAGTGGGTTCATCTGATATGCATGGAACACGTTTAATGTCCAGCCAGGAAAACTGACAAGGATCCACCCCCCCCCCCACCGTTGGCTCTTTTTTTTAATTTTTAAATTATAAATATACACTTGTTTACACATATAGCTACACACATCCACATTTATCCAAGGGGGGGGGGTCACTTATCAGGACAGTACCAGGTGGTTATTGTGTACGTTTTTTTAGATACATTTCCAGTGTTGGCGAAGGTCCAGACGCTCTGGAATCTGGTTGATTATCAAGGATCATGGCGGCCTGTTGCATAGCAACCAATTCCAAAAAGTTTTTGTTCCAATTCTGGTCAAAACGATTCTAGTTCCTTTCCTTCCAGTTCAGCAGTATTATACGTTTGGCTGCTAAAGGCCCAGTGATATGATATAGTCCACATTCTGTGATGCAGAGTCTTTAGTCTTTATTCCAAGCAGACAATCCAGAGGGAGAAGTGATATTTCTATATCTAGTAGATGAGACAATGTGTCAGTTATGTTCCTCCAGAATGTTCGGACAGGAGGACACGTCTAAAGCACATGCAGCAGTCAGGGGCGCGCGCCCCCCGCGCCTGGCAGTCTGCCCTCGGACCCACAGCCAGGCCAGCACACGGTAGCAGGTGTAATTTATGCTCCATTTGTTATTTTAAGCTGTATGATTTTATATTTGGACATTTTTGCAGTGCTGCTTTGCACTGGGAGTCAGAAATGGGCACAGCAATGTCTTTTACACATTGGTTTTTGGTTACATATTTATGGTCTGCTTTAGTATTGCACAATAATCTGTATATTTTTGACACGGTGCTTCTGTTCAAAGCAGCATGTTTTAATTTATCCTTAAAGTCCTTTTTGTCTCCCAGGCTGTTTTCTTGAGATAGTGAGGATTTCAGAATGGATTTAATCTGTAAGTAATTAAAACATTCTGTGTCACTGAGGCTATACTCTGTTTTTAAAATCACTAATAGGAATTATTCTTTTATATAATTAATTGTGATATATTTAGAATATTGTTTTGTTGCCACACTTGGTTCTTTAGAATTTTTTTACCTGCCATAAAAAGCGTGTTAAACCGTAGGAGACAGGAAGGTAGGATTATCCATGAAGTTAAAGTATTTATGCAGCATTTAGATGATATTAAACCATTAGTAGCCTCAGGGCTGAACCAAAGTCTGAGTTATATTCTTTTACTATTTTTTCTTGGAGTCATTCCAAACTGCCAGTCTCTCTAAAGTTGCTATATTCCCATTTTAAAGGATGTATTGAATTAAACATAATATAATATAAATAAACATCTGGTAAGCCAATTCCACCTTTATTTCAGCTTGGAATTAATTTCTTATACCTGATTCTAGGTTTCTTATTTCTCCACAAAAAGTCTGTGAATAGTTTATTTATATATTTTAACCATTTTATAGGACATTTAAGAGGAATTGATGAGATTATAAAGGTCAGTTTTGATAAGAGAAATGTTTTTAAAGTCTCTGCTCCATAGCGAAAAGGCTAATATTGTCCATCATTTAAGGTCTTATTTTTTTACTAACATCATTTATATTCAAGCTAATCGTAGTTTCTAGAGGAAACTTTATTTTAATTCCAGGTTATGTCATCCCTTCAGGCTTCCAGTGAGAAACAGCAGTTCTAAGGTGTGAAAGTATAGTTAAGTGGGATAGCTTCACTTTTTATATAGTTTACCTTAAATCCTGATATAAGCCAAAGGCTTCAATTAGTTGAAATAGTTTTGGGATGGATTTTTCTAAATTTGTTATAGTTATTAAAATATCATCAGCAAATAGGTTCAATTTAAATTCATAATTGGCGACATTAATTCCTTTAATATCCTTTTGTATCCGAGTCGCGCCTGCCAGGGGTTCCAATGCGAGGATAAGAAGGAGAGGCGACGGCGGACACCTGTGGACCGCCGGACACCTGTGGACCGATAGAAGTGCATGGGTTCAGATAGCATGCCGTTACTTTTGATTCTTATTACTGGTTGATGGTTTAATGCTTTAAGCCATTTAACTAAATCTGAACTAAAAGCATATTTAGAAAGAACAAAAAACAAATATTCCCATTCTATTCTGTCAAAGGCTTTTTCAGCATCCAGCGACACAGCAATGGCTGGATGCAATTGCTGTGTTAACAAATCCAGTTTGATCTATCTGTATTCATTTAGGGATCATCCATTCGTTTAGAAAGTATTTTTGTAAATAACTTGTAATCATTGTTTAGAATGCTCAGTGGTCTATGATCACTCATTACCTGAGATACGGAGGCCTGCCGCATAGATTGCTTTTCTATGATCTCATTAAACAGTCTGTTCAGAAATGCGGCGAGCTCATCTTGAAAGCATTTAAAGAATTCTGTTGCGTATCCATCATTTCCTGATGTTTTTCTGTTAGTGATTTTATTGCATTTTTAATTTCCTGTATAAATTCCAGGCCTTCTAAAGAGTCACTAACTTTTTTTCCTTAGACGCTAATGTAACATTTTCAAAGATTTTTTTCCATATTATTCACCTCAAGCTCTCTGAGTTCTAAAGGTTCCTTTAGTAATTTACAAATGTTTCATTCATTAGTTTAGGGTCATTTATTAACACGCTCCTCTCATCATAAATTGATCAGATTGATTGACGGTTTTGCTGCTGTTTCAGTTTCAGTGTGAGCAATTTTCCTGCCTGGTCTCCTGCTTCATAAAATAGTTTTTGCAAATGAATTTTCCTCATGGAGAATTGTTTGTACTTCTGTTTTACATGCCAGCATGTCTTTTTTAACATTTTCATTTTTAGGATCAGCCATGTGTTCAATCTCTAATAACTGGAGTTTTTCTGTTAGATCAGTCTTCTGCTTCTCTTCTTTCTTGGCAGTTGAATAATCCATCCTCTACAGGAAGCTCTGCATGCTGCCCATACGGTCTGGACAGAGTCTACAGAGTTGAGATGGATTTCAGAATACTATTGCTGTTATTTTCTATCATTGATACAAAAGAATGATCTTTCAGAAATAAATGATTAAATCTTTATTGTCTGTCATTAATATCCTGCAACGTAGTTGAAGATATTAGAACAAAGGAGCATGATCTGAAATAATAATATGATGTATTCTGCATTCCAGTAGGTTACAGATCATCCTATGTGGCAAAAGAAAATAATCTATTCTAGAATAAGAGTGATGGACATGTGAATAATATGTATACTGATGCTATCGGGGTTAAACATACGCCATATATCACATAAACCTAACCTAGATAAATCTTAGTGCGTTTGCCAGTCCTCTATCAGACGGGAGGAGACCAGTCCATCCGTCTAACGTCACATCGCTGACGACATTTAGGGTCAGCAGCCGTCAGAATGGGAGAATCTGCAAACTCTGCAAGTAATTAATGTAAATTAGATAGGAAAGTGGTTTGTTCCATGTTTGGTGCAAAAACATTGACAATTTTACATTTTTCATTTAGTAAAAATCCTGATATCATTAAATATCTACCTTCTTTGTCAACTATCTGCTTTGTTACGGTAGAGATTAATATGCTAACCCCTCCCATTTCCAGGGGCAGAGAAGCCGGACCCCCCCATCTTTGTTTTAGTTTTACTGACTCTTTCTTATCTGAGTGGGTTTCCTGTAGTGAAGCTATATCACAAGCAAGAGTTTTCAGGTTTGTCAGAATTTTATATCTTTTAGTTTTATTTGATTCACCTTTAACATTCCAGGAAATCATATTCATGTTTTACTCATGGACCAATAAAAAAAAACTGATAATAGTTCAACAAACTCTGGTGAAGGAGACACACACACGCTCTTACAAACACACACAAAGAAAATGCCAAAAGGCAACGAAACAAAAACAGAAAAGTGGGAAAAACCCCAAAGTATTAGTCTGTGGAAAAAAACAAAGTGCAGAAGTCATCTTGCCGCTTTCAGCCCTAAATTCAGGACTTTTTTTTCTTTCTTCCTGTTCAAAGGGAGTTTTTCCTCTCCACTGTCGCTACAAGCATGCTTAGTGTGAGGGATTGCTGAAGAGTCAATGAGTCGATGCAATCAGCTGGTTTTCCTTAGATAGAAAACTTTGAATCAATCTGACTGGATGATCTGGTGAACTGGAAAGTGACCTGAGATGACATGATGTGAATTGGAGCTATAGAAATAAACTGAATAGAATTGAAGGTGAGACTTTCCTTAATTTCAGGATCTGGCTGCAGGATGAGGTCCTGCTGACTGTCTGGTGGATAGACAGATATAAAATAACTTTACTAAAAGTATGATGCAGTGAAATTATTGATAAAAGGAATTTTGTGGTCAAACTTACTGAGTGTAACTAGTGACTCCTAGTGACTAGTGACTATTCTCCTAGTGACTATCCTCCTAGTGACTAGTGACTATCCTCCTAGTGACTAGTGACTATCCTCCTAGTGACTAGTGACTATTCTCCTAGTGACTATCCTCCTAGTGACTAGTGACTATTCTCCTAGTGACTATCCTCCTAGTGACTAGTGACTATTCTCCTAGTGACTATCCTCCTAGTGACTAGTGACTATTCTCCTAGTGACTATCCTCCTAGTGACTAGTGACTATCCTCCTAGTGACTAGTGACTATCCTCCTAGTGACTAGTGACTATTCTCCTAGTGACTATCCTCCTAGTGACTAGTGACTATTCTCCTAGTGACTATCCTCCTAGTGACTAGTGACTATTCTCCTAGTGACTATCCTCCTAGTGACTAGTGACTATTCTCCTAGTGACTATCCTCCTAGTGACTAGTGACTATCCTCCTAGTGACTAGTGACTAGACTATGTCATAATCTGGGCTGGATGATCCAGGTCTCAGGTCCATAAGAACAGATTTGCTGCAGAAAGATGGAGACCAAAGAAGTTCTGATTCTTTCTGTTCTTCATCAGGAACTATTTGAATTATTAGTTTTTCGCTGTAATCAGACAGACCTGCTGATGAGCTTCATCATCCTCAGCAATCAGCCTTCCTCACCTGGCCTCCAGTGATAAAGACTATAATTAACCAACCAATAACTAACCAATAATTAATCGATTATTATCTCATTTTGTCCCCTGTGTGTAAAACCAGGAACTCTTCTAATTTCAGAGAGAAACCGATGAAAGCCTGAATTTCTAAATCACACAGAATCTTTGATCTTTAAAGAACGCGCGTGCCCCATTGCTTTGCGTAATGTTACGTCACCAGTGAGGGATTAGCTGTTCCTTTAACAAGAAGCAGCAAATTGAAGAAGGTTAGAGTGAATTTCTCTTTGGCTGCAGCCATGATGAGGAGCAGCTCCTGCAGCTCCTGCAGGGGGAGGAGTCAGTCCGGATGCAGGAGGAGAAGCAGCTGATGATGGGATGTAGGAGGTCCACCTGATCCTGCTAACATCAGCCTCCTCCTCCGGCCTCCTCCAGCCTCCTCCGGCCTCCCTGTGGCCGCGCAGCTTCGGCTCGGATCGGAACCAGGCGCACCGTCCTGTCCTGTCGGCCCCACCAGGTAACGGAGCCTCGGCTCCATCGCGCTGTTTTGCTGCCGCCCGGAACCGATCGCTCTGGTTCTGGGGTTCTGCTCGCATATCGGTTCCAATGGAACCCAGTCCCTGATGATGAGGAGCCAGAGGTGTGAGAAGGTCCGGGTCCCGGATCCGGATCCGGATCCGGATCCGGATCTAGATCTAGATCCAGATCCAGCAGAAACAAAGGAAAGGCCCAAACAAACAGCTTGTTTCTGCTGACAGGCAGCAGAGCTATAGCAGCTCTACATGTTTGTTTCTCCCATTAGAGACATTAGCTCCTTTATTATAGATCTATTCCACATAGAGCAAAATATCTCACATTTTATTATTTCATTCCTTAAAGAGGAAGAAAGTCCCAGATGTCTCAGAAAACCAGAATGAAGGGAAAAATGAGCAGAAACTGGAGATGTTGCCCCAATTAACTCCTAATTGATTCCTGGGGCTGTGATTGGCTCTCAGTCAGTAGAAAAAACAAACTGCTGAGTTTCCTCCCTCTGCAGGAGAGGAAGCTGCAGGTCATTGGTTGGATGATTGGTTGGTGGTTGGTTGGTTGTTTGGTTGGTGGTTGGTTGGTTGGTTGGTTGTTTGGTTGGTGGTTGGTTGGTTGGTGGTTGGTTGGTTGGTGGTTGGTGGTTGGTTGGTTGGTGGTTGTTGGTTGGTTGGTTGGTTGGTTGGTGGTTGGTGGTTGGTTGGTGGTTGGTTGGTTGTTTGGTTGGTGGTTGGTTGGTTGGTTGGTTGTTTGGTTGGTGGTTGGTTGGTTGGTGGTTGGTGGTTGGTGGTTGGTTGGTTGGTGGTTGGTGGTTGGTTGGTTGGTGGTTGGTGGTTGGTTGGTGGTTGGTTGGTTGTTTGGTTGGTGGTTGGTTGGTTGGTTGGTTGTTTGGTTGGTGGTTGGTTGGTTGGTGGTTGGTGGTTGTTTGGTTGGTGGTTGGTTGGTTGGTTGTTTGGTTGGTGGTTGGTTGGTTGGTGGTTGGTTGGTTGGTGGTTGGTGGTTGGTTGGTTGGTGGTTGGTGGTTGGTGGTTGGTTGGTTGGTGGTTGGTGGTTGTTTGGTTGGTGGTTGGTGGTTGGTTGGTTGGTGGTTGGTTGGTTGTTTGGTTGGTGGTTGGTTGGTTGTTTGGTTGGTTGGTTGTTTGGTTGGTGGTTGGTTGGTTGGTGGTTGGTGGTTGGTTGGTTGGTGGTTGGTTGGTTGGTGGTTGGTGGTTGGTTGGTTGGTGGTTGGTTGGTTGTTTGGTTGGTGGTTGGTTGGTTGTTTGGTTGGTGGTTGGTTGGTTGGTGGTTGGTGGTTGGTTGGTTGGTGGTTGGTTGTTTGGTTGGTGGTTGGTTGGTTGGTTGGTTGGTTGGTTGTTTGGTTGGTTGGTTGTTTGGTTGGTGGTTGGTTGGTTGGTGGTTGGTTGGTTGTTTGGTTGGTGGTTGGTTGGTTGGTTGGTTGTTTGGTTGGTGGTTGGTTGGTTGTTTGGTTGGTGGTTGGTTGGTTGTTTGGTTGGTTGGTTGGTTGTTTGGTTGGTGGTTGGTTGGTTGGTGGTTGGTTGGTTGTTTGGTTGGTGGTTGGTTGGTTGTTTGGTTGGTGGTTGGTTGGTTGGTTGGTTGGTTGTTTGGTTGGTTGGTTGTTTGGTTGGTGGTTGGTTGGTTGGTGGTTGGTTGGTTGTTTGGTTGGTGGTTGGTTGGTTGTTTGGTTGGTGGTTGGTTGGTTGTTTGGTTGGTTGGTTGTTTGGTTGGTGGTTGGTTGGTTGGTGGTTGGTTGGTTGTTTGGTTGGTGGTTGGTTGGTTGGTGGTTGGTTGGTTGTTTGGTTGGTGGTTGGTTGGTTGTTTGGTTGGTGGTTGGTTGGTTGGTTGGTTGTTTGGTTGGTTGGTTGTTTGGTTGGTGGTTGGTTGGTTGTTTGGTTGGTGGTTGGTTGTTTGGTTGGTGGTTGGTTGGTTGGTGGTTGGTTGGTTGTTTGGTTGGTTGGTGGTTGGTTGGTTGGTTGGTTGTTTGGTTGGTTGTTTGGTTGGTGGTTGGTTGGTGGTTGGTTGGTTGGTTGTTTGGTTGGTTGTTTGGTTGGTGGTTGGTTGGTTGGTTGGTTGGTTGTTTGGTTGGTGGTTGGTTGGTTGTTTGGTTGTTTGGTTGGTGGTTGGTTGGTTGGTTGGTTGGTTGTTTGGTTGGTTGGTTGTTTGGTTGGTGGTTGGTTGGTTGTTTGGTTGGTGGTTGGTTGGTTGTTTGGTTGTTTGGTTGGTGGTTGGTTGGTTGGTTGGTTGGTTGTTTGGTTGGTTGGTTGGTTGTTTGGTTGGTGGTTGGTTGGTTGTTTGGTTGGTGGTTGGTTGGTTGTTTGGTTGTTTGGTTGGTTGGTTGTTTGGTTGGTGGTTGGTTGGTTGGTTGTTTGGTTGGTGGTTGGTTGGTTGGTTGTTTGGTTGGTTGGTTGTTTGGTTGGTGGTTGGTTGGTTGTTTGGTTGGTGGTTGGTTGGTTGTTTGGTTGGTGGTTGGTTGTTTGGTTGGTTGGTTGTTTGGTTGGTGGTTGGTTGGTTGGTTGTTTGGTTGGTGGTTGGTTGGTTGTTTGGTTGGTTGGTTGTTTGGTTGGTGGTTGGTTGGTTGGTTGTTTGGTTGGTGGTTGGTTGGTTGGTGGTTGGTTGGTTGTTTGGTTGGTGGTTGGTTGGTTTGGTTGGTTGGTTGGTTGGTTGGTTGGTGGCAGCTGGGCGGCTGCAGGAGAACATAATGAAAGAAAGACTTCAAAAGCCATCCAAACAAAAATCTGCTGTCAGAGTAATTCTACGTTTACTGTATGATCTGATTGATCTGTTTCTGTAAAGTGCCCAGAGATGATATCAATCAATTATTGATATCAATTAATGCGTTATTAATAGATCTAATTGAATGATAGCAGTATGGAACCATGCAAAGTGTTTACTTTTGATCATCTACGGTGTTTGTAATATATTTTGACAGTAAAAAGGACCAAAAACATCCAGTGACTTTCAGCTTAAGTCAGACTCAGGATTCCCAACGAGTGAAGCTTATCTATCTCCTATTGATTAATATAGTTCAATTCAGTTTATTTATATAGCCCCATTTCACAACACGAGTTATAAAAGGGGTCCCTATGTCCTCCAGCAGTCTAAGCCTATAGCAGCAGAACTATAGAGATAGCTCAGGATAACCTGAGCCACTCTAACTAGAAGCTTTATCAAAAAGGAAAGTTTTAAGCCTAGCCTTAAAAGTAGACAGGGTGTCTGCCTCATGGACTAAAACTGGTAGTTGGTTCCACAGGAGAGGAGCCTGATAACTAAAAGATCTGCCTCCCATTCTACTTTTAGAAATTCTAGGAACCACTAGTAAACCTGCAGATTGAGAGCGAAGTGCTCTGTTAGGAACATAAGGAACAATCAGATCTCTGATATCAGATGGAGCTTGGCCATTTAAGGCTTTATATGTGAGAAGGAGGATTTTAAATTCTATTCTGGATTTAACAGGAAGCCAATGAAGAGAAGCCAGGATAGGCGAGATATGATCTCTCTTTTTCATTTTCATCAGAACTCTGGCTGCAGCATTTTGGATCAGCTGAAGGCTTTTAACTACAGTTTGTGGACTTCCTGATAGTAAAGAATTACAATAGTCCAGCCTTGAAGTAACAAATGCATGGACTAGTTTCTCAGCATCACCCCTGGACAGGATATTTCTAATTTTTGCAATGTTCCTCAGATGAAAGAAGGAAATTCTAGAAACCTCTTTGATCTGGGATTTAAATGACAGGTCCTGATCAAAAACAACACCAAGATTTTTTACTTTATTATCTGAAATCAGTTTAATCCCATCCAAATGAAGTGACTGGCTAATCAGCTTCTTTTTCAGAGACTCTGGTCCAAAGACTATAACTTCTGTTTTGTCTGCATTCAGAAGCAGAAAGTTAAGAGTCATCCAGGTTTTTCTGTCTTCAGACATGCCTGTAATCTATGTAATGGGTTAGCTTCATCTGGATTTATAGACAGATATAGCTGGGTATCATCAGCATAACAGTGGAAATTAATCCCATGCTGTCTAATAACTCTACCAATTGGGAGCATGTATAAAGTAAAGAGAATTGGTCCTAGCACTGATCCAGTCTGCTCCTCCTCCTCCTCACCCAGAAATTCTGGGTCTCTGAAAATTTAAATAACTAGAAGGAGTTGCCTCATTTATGCTCAAATAATCATAATAAAGTTTCTGTAAATAAACCACATTTAATGATTTTAACTTTTTCCCCAACTGGAGTTTTGTTTTAATTAGATTATCATGATTTACTCCGTTGGGAATGTTTTCTAATTGATTAGATCTTGGTCGTGGGGAAGACGCTGTCTGGATGGAGTAATGAGTGGGTAACAGCAGAGAAGCTGCAGTGATGTCTGTTAAGGCTAATTTAGGCTTCTGATGCATAGCCTCTGCAACCGTCCAATCTGTCTCTGTGTGCGACCACGCCCCCTGCACAGAGGTTCTGCACCCGTCGTCACACACCTCAAAAAAATCCTGACTACACGTCAGACGGTCGCAAACTCGCACAGACCTCAAGCGGAAGGCGTAGACATAAAGCAGCTGTAATTGGTGTTTGCTATATCTTTCCGGCTGTCTGTGTGGCATCCTTCTCGACTTGGTGCCATTTTTAAAAACCGAGGAGTAATAACAACAATGGACAACTACGATGAAAGGTTGATCGAGGAGGTTCAGAGGTACAACCAGTTGTACGATCTCTCAGATATGTTGTTATGGAGAATAAACACTCCTGCCGGCACCGCCGAAGAGGTTCTTGTGACCATTTGCTGAAGCTCCCCCTAGTGCTTTGGCAGGAAACTGCTGTGCGTCCCTAGAAATTCCAGACTGACCTTGCAGAAGCATACCAGCAAAACTGGTTCGCGACCAGACGCAAGCGACATTTGATTGGTGTGGTTGCAGAAGTCTAATCCGCCCTTTAAACTAGGACTCTGCTTCCTGGTCTGCACCCTGGGGGGTCAGGGTTTTGGAGGACTAATAAATGTGTCCAGATTCCTAGAAAGAAGAGCTGCACCATCCAAAGTGGGATGGATGCCGTCTCTCCGAATCAGACCAGGCTTTCCCCAAAAGGATTGCCAATTATTAATGTAGCCCACGTTGTTTTCAGGACACCACCTAGACAACCAGCGGTTGAATGACGACATGCGGCTAAACATGTCATCACTGGTCAGATCAGGGAGGGGACCAGAGAAAATTACCGAGTCCCACATTTTTTTGGCAAACTTACACACCGAAGCAACACTAATTTTAGTGACCTCCGATCGGCGTAACCGGGTGTCATTACCACCAGCGTGAATAACAATCTTACTGTATTTAACCTTATCCTTAGCCAGTAGTTTCAGGTAGGATTTGATGTCGCCCGTTCTGGCCCCCGGCAAACATGTGACTATGGTCCCTGGTGTCTCTAATGCCACGTTTCTGACTATGGAGCTGCCAATCACCAGAGTGGGCTTCTCAGTGGGTGTGTCACTGAGTGGGGAAAACCGGTTAGAAACGTGAACGGGTTGGTGGTGACCAGTGGGCAGAGATCCACGACTACGCCACGACAGTGGCGTTGGATGGAGGAGTTTGCCCTGTAATCGAAGGGTTGACGGTTCAAGCCCCGACTCCGACTTTCATTGTCGTTGTGTCCTTGGGCAAGACACTTCACCTGCATTGTCTACTGATGGTGGTCAGAGGGCCCGGTGGCGCCAGTGTACGGCAGCCTCGCTTCTGTCAGTGAGCCCCAGGGCAGCTGTGGCTACAATGTAGCTTGCCACCATCAGTGTGTGAGTGTGTGCGTGAATGGGTGAATGAATGTAGTGTAAAGCGCTTTGGTCAAGTCTCCTAACTTGAATAAAGGTGCTATATAAGTACATGCCATTTACCATTTACCATTTACGCTTTCTGCGTACAGTTACCCAATCGCCTGGCTGCTCAGGCACTGCTGGAGGACCCCTGATAAACCCTGAGAAAGTTCAACTAAAGTTTTTCTAAGTAAAGGAGGCTGCGGCCTTCCCTCCTCGCTGACGCAGTTTGCCTGCTCTCTGATAGCAGTAATGGAGGATCCTCCTTCAGCCGCTTTCAATGACCTCATTGGTCAGACATTAGAAGACCATAGACTTAGATCTGATGAGTGATTATCAGGGTTCTGATAATCACTCATGATCCAATGGTGAAACCGTGGCTCTCAGCACTGTTAAAGCGGGCTGCCTGATAGAAGCTTTCTGTGGGAGTTCAAACTTTTCTAACATTCCACCAAAGGCACGGCGATGATGAAGTGATGAAGGTTAGTCTGATGCTGTCATGACTCAGAACAGAGGACCCGCTGTTCAAGACAGACAGTGGGATCATTCAAAAGCGTTTATTTAAAATCCGAATGATTGGAGTAGCAGCGGCTAGGCGTCTATCACAGGAAACTGTAAAAGGAAACACAGGTTAGTGACCACCATAATCTGATGGAGGATGATAATGAACCCGTGAGTCACTACCCTGGTTTAAAACCTCAGTCCAACAAACAGGAGTCAGAAGCCAGGTCTGGCAAACAGATCAGAAGAGGAAAGCTCAGAGGTGCAGGAGCCTGAAGATAATTCAGATGGGAACAGGCAGGCTCAGTGGTTGAGAGGCAGAACAGGTCAGGATCAGGAAATCAGAAACACTAGGATGCGCTAAAAACCCTCTCACCACTGGCAGGACAGAAGCGAGAAAAATTGTCCCTGATAACTGGATGCAGGCACCTTAAATAGAGGCATGAGGAGGTGGATCAGATGAGCAGTGATTAGATACAAGGCGGAGTTAGACAGGTGAATGGGGTTAGTAATTAAGCCAGTCATCGGCGCCTAGATAGATTCTTGCTGATGTAAATATTGAGAGACGTTTTCTGAGGACATCTGGCTGATGAAGCTCCTCCTTCTCCTCAGTCTCTTGATGTCATGGCCGTGGGGTGTTTGCTCGTCCTGGCCCTGCTGCTCCTGCCCCCCCCATCTGCTCTGTCTCCTCCCTGTCCCGCCGGCTGCCGTTGCTACAGCCTTGCCGTGGAGTGCGGCTCCACCGACCTGAGGAACATCCCCAGACTCATCCCTCCATCCACCCAGGTAGCCTCCCTCCATGCCTGTTTCCTCTGAGTTGCAAACATTGTCCGGTTTTATGGACTGTTTCTCTTTCCGCACACAGACCATCTTCCTCCAGGACAACGTGATCAGTCAGATTCATCGAGTGGACCTCAGCCTGCTGAAGCAGCTCCAGTATCTCTACCTGCAGGTAACTGGTTCCTACATTCAGGTTCATCTCTGATTATCCGCCAAACATCTCCTCCTGCTGCTGTTTTCACTAATTGTTTCCACTAGTGATAGCAGTTGGTGCACCATCATACCTGCCTGTTATTTTTCTCAGCATTGGGGGGAGCCATGAGGAGTGGTGGCCTAGTGGTTAGGGCATAGAGCTTGGAATCCTATGGTTCTGAGTTCGAGCCCCACTCTGGGTCCCTGAGGAAGACCGTTAACCCCACACTGCTCCCCGGGTGCCGCACAATGGCAGCCCACTGCTCCCTAACCATCCCCAAAGGGGGGGGGTTAAACCAGAGTGAATATCTATCTCAAAGTTTGCTCCATACCTCATGACACCTCATCTCAGCCTCATTTTACTTTCTATTTTGTCTCAAATGTTTCTGCAAAAATAAAATGTTAACATCACAGCGAGCTTTGAAGGAGAAACCCTTTATTCCATCATGGTGGCCACGTCAGCCTGAAGCAGACGCCACCTCTGAACACCATCACTTCTTCTCACATTCAGTTCAAGTCACAGCATTGAAACCCAGAGTGGGGATTAGAACCCACAACCCCCTGGTTAGGAGGCAGACTCCTACATCTGGTGCCAAAAATGGGTTCAAAAACAGTCAGGTAAGCTAGAGAACTCTCACCAAAGGCTCGAATAATCTGGCCCTGATGGCTGGTTGAAGGCTGGTTAAATAGAGACAGCAGTGGTTGGATCAGATGAACAGCTAGACAGTTGAATGAAATGAGTAATCAGACCAATCATCAGCGCAGAGATGGTGACATCTTCTTTCACTGGAACCCCATCTAAGGTTCTTTATTGGCAGACGAGCTCCGAGCCGGCTCCCATGTCAGAGGATGAAGAGAGCACATCCAGTTAGTCACAGTCAGAGAAACAGGACTACACTGGAAAACAGGCCAAGCTCCAACATCTAGAAACAAAGGTGTTGATGGCAGCAGCACAGCTGATATTTCTCTCCAGGATGGAGTCACAGCCAAACAGGAACAGACCAGATGAAGCTACTATGAGAAAAAGCAGAGAGAGCAGAACGTTAGAGATTGAACTAACAGATTCTGCAGAGTGGGAGAATAGGACTGTTTTCAGTCCATATTAACCCTAAACCGTAACGTCCAGAATATTTTGTACATCCAGTGAAGCTATCGCCTCAGATTATATCTCTTTAGTCTTAATAATGGAACGACTCCTTGTTTCATCGTTGGCTTTAAAGGATCATTTTAAATATTTTAAGGCTTTGAATAATAAATCTTTGAAATCTTCCCAGAAAAACGTCAAACCATTGGATAGAAACTCATCTTCCAGTTTATGGACCAACGGGTGGAGTCAGAAGCAACCAACCCGGTCACCCGCTGGTCCTTTCCCTCCATTTTTTTAACCCCTTCCTCCCTGACTGTCTGCTCTGCTTCTCTTCCAGAATAACAGCATCTCCGGCGTGGAACCCGGGTCCTTCCAGAACCAGAACCAGCTGCTGGAGCTGGCTCTGAATGGGAACCGGATCCACCTGCTGACACCCAGCATGCTCCAGGGTCTGGACCAGCTGCGCATACTCTACCTGGCAGGAAATGACATCACACGCCTGCTGGACTTCACCTTCCAGCGGTTACAAGTAAAGTCCATCAGAACAGGCTTCACTCAGAGCGCTTCGCCGCTGCCGCCGGTTGCTTTATAATCTCATTGTTTATCAGACCCTGAAGGAACAGATTGCAGCAGGAAACCGTCTCCTCCAGGGAGCAGGCAGCGTGTTTTAGTCCCTTTCATTTTGTCTGTGATTCATTCCTCCTGCCGCACAGAGTAGAAAAAGCCTAGATCTTGGCTGGATTGCAGGAGCTTTAGCTTTAGCCGGCCTGCAGCACATCCAGCGGAGCCCAGGTACCAAACTGCAGACGTCTGCAGACCACCTACCAGCTCAGCTTCCAGCAGTTCTGGCTTCATAGTGAGGAAGCTCCGCCCGTAGAACCCGTAAAACCTGCACCATTGGGCTGCCCCCCCCACCTGTCCTGCACTCTGAAAGCGTATCCCTGCCTTTGTTCCATCTCAGCCGATTACTCTCATGCACTTTATTTAGTGGTGAGCCGGTCTTCCCTCGCACGTCTCCTGTTGGTGCCAAATGCAGCTGCAGGCCTTTTAACTGGAGATCACCAGGTGGAGCAGATGACTCCCATCCTGGCTGCCCTCCATTGGCTGCCTGCTCATTTTAGACTTCATTTGAAGATTCTTTTAGGTGTTTTTAAAAGGCTTTTGACTCCTGATATGTAGACCTCGTCTTGCTCATACTCAGTCTGCTTTGGTCTGCAGCGTCTGCAGGAGCTCCACCTGCAGCACAACAGCATAGAAGTGGTATCAGACCAGGCTCTGGTCGGACTGACCTCTCTGGCTCTGCTTGACCTGAGCAGCAATAATCTCCACACCATCGGTCCCACATCTCTGCAGCCGCTGGTCAGCCTGCAGGTGCTGCGCATCACAGGTGAGATTCCACCTCATCGCTCACAGAGGAAGGTTCACCCATAGGTGGTCTTTTCCCAGACCTTCCTCTGAGCTCAGGGTGGTGTTACTGTCTCTGTCTGAAACCAGTCTGGGTTCCTGGTCCTACTGGTGAATCCACTGGGTCGTCCTTACACCATCATCCAGAACAACATGCAGGATGTTGGTGTGAGAACAGCTCAGATGTTCGTAGCTAACGGATCCAAACAGGTTCCTGTTGAACCATAGAGCTTCTGTCTAAAAGCTTCTGTGTTTCCAGGAAAACTGGCTGTAGCCGGTTTACTGACTGAAACCATTTAAATCTAGTGAAAAAGTCTGTTTAGCTGATCGGTCGTTAGAAGGAACCGTCGTCCTCCTGCTGCTTCCTGTTATGCCTCTAATATCTGAACCTGCTTAAAGAATAAAAGTTTCCGTCCTATTTTTCCGAAACGTTGAAACTCTGGGAAACAGTCTCTCACTTTTCATCCCAAAATGTTTCTTTTATTATCTGCTGTGTTTCATTAAGCTCATTTATTCCAGGAACTCGTTTTTTTTACCCAGTTTAATTAGCAGCAGTTTCAGCTGCTTTCATTGTTAGGATCAGGAGTTTTTCCGGGTCATTCCATCTCTTCCTGACATCAGATGTGTTTTGGTTTAACATCAGTCTGCCGTTAATCGTATTTCCTGTCCTGCAGATAACCCCTGGCGCTGTGACTGCGCGCTCCACTGGCTGAGGAGCTGGATGGACGAGGACGGTCAGCGCCTGCTCAGCTCCGCAGAGCGCCGCCTGCTCTGTCACGAGCCGCCACGTCTTTCCCGACTCAGCCTGGTGGAGGTCCCGCCCAACAGCCTGGTGTGCATCCCTCCTGTAGTTCAGCTGGAACCCAGAAGGTTGGCCGTGCATCTGGGGGAGAGTCTCAGAGTGTCCTGCCACGCCTCCGGCTATCCGCGGCCGCAGGTACGGCTGAAGGTCTGCAGACGTCCTGTTTACGCTTTGATCCGACATTTTAGTGAATAAAAACCTCGATTAGAAGGAAAGACGGCAGAAAATAAAGGAGGTTTTTAACTTCTATGGATGGCGCATCAGGTGGTTCATGTTCACTACTGATGGCGCATCAGGCGGTTCATGTTCACTACTGATGGCGCATCAGGTGGTAAATGTTCACCATTGCTGTCACATCAGCCATTCATGTTCACTACTGATGGTGCATCAGGCGGTTCATGTTCACTACTGATGGCGCATCAGGCCATTCATGTTCACTACTGATGACGCATCAGTCGGTTCATGTTCACTACTGATGGCACATCAGGCGGTTCATGTTCACTAGTGATGTTGCATCAGGGGGTTCATGTTCACTACTAATGGTGCATCAGGGGGTTCATGTTCACTACTGATGGTGCATCAGGCCGTTCATGTTCACTACTGATGGTGCATCAGGCAGTTCATGTTCACTACTGATGACGCATCAGTCTGTTCATGTTCACTACTGATGGTGCATCAAGTGGTTCATGTTCACTACTTATGGTGCATCAGGGGGTTCATGTTCACTACTGATGGTGCATCAGGCCGTTGATGTTAACTACTGATGGTGCATCAGGCGGTTCATGTTCACTACTGATGGCACATCAGGCGGTTCATGTTCACTAGTGATGTTGCGTCAGGCGGTTCATGTTCACTAGTGATGTTGCGTCAGGGGGTTCATGTTCACTACTGATGTTGCATCAGTCGGTTCATCTTCAGTACTGATGGCGCATCAGGCGGTTCATGTTCACTAGTGATGTCGCATCAGGGGGTTCATGTTCACTACTGATGGTGCATCAGGCGGTTCATGTTCACTAGTGATGTCGCATCAGGGGGTTCATGTTCACTACTGATGGTGCATCATGCGGTTCATGTTCACTACTGAAGGCGCATCAGGCAGTTCATGTTCACTAGTGATGTCGCATCAGGGGGTTCATGTTCACTACTGATGGTGCATCAGGTGGTTCATATTCACTACTAATGTCGCATCAGCCATTCATGTTCACTATTGAGGTTGCATGACCCATTCATGTTCACTATTGATGTTGCATGACCCATTCATGTTAACTATTGACGTTGCATGAGCCATTCATGTTCACTACTGCTGTCGCATCAGCCATTCATGTTCACTACTGATGGTGCATCAGGGGGTTCATGTTCACTACTGATGGTGCATCAGGCGGTTCATGTTCACTACTGATGGTGCATCAGGCCGTTCATGTTAACTACTGATGGTGCATCAGGCCGTTCATGTTAACTACTGATGGTGCATCAGGCGGTTCATGTTCACTACTGATGGCGCATCAGGCCATTCATGTTCACTACTGATGACGCATCAGTCTGTTCATGTTCACTACTGATGGCACATCAGGCGGTTCATGTTCACTAGTGATGTTGCATGAGGGGGTTCATGTTCACTACTGATGGTGCATCAGGCGGTTCATGTTCACTACTGATGGTGCATCAGGCCGTTCATGTTAACTACTGATGGTGCATCAGGCCGTTCTTGTTCACTACTGATGACGCATCAGTCGGTTCATGTTCACTAGTGATGTCGCATCAGGGGGTTCATGTTCACTAGTGATGTCGCATCAGGGGGTTCATGTTCACTACTGATGGTGCATCAGGCGGTTCATGTTCACTAGTGATGTCGCATCAGGGGGTTCATGTTCACTACTGATGGTGCATCAGGCGGTTCATGTTCACTACTGATGGTGCATCAGGGGGTTCATGTTCACTACTGATGGTGCATCAGGCCGTTCATGTTCACTACTGATGGTGCATCAGGCAGTTCATGTTCACTACTGATGACGCATCAGTCTGTTCATGTTCACTACTGATGGTGCATCAAGTGGTTCATGTTCACTACTGATGGCGCATCAGGCGGTTCATGTTCACTAGTGATGTCGCATCAGGGGGTTCATGTTCACTACTGATGGTGCATCAGGCGGTTCATGTTCACTACTGATGGTGCATCAGGGGGTTCATGTTCACTACTGATGGTGCATCAGGCCGTTCATGTTCACTACTGATGGTGCATCAGGCAGTTCATGTTCACTACTGATGACGCATCAGTCTGTTCATGTTCACTACTGATGGTGCATCAAGTGGTTCATGTTCACTACTGATGGTGCATCAGGGGGTTCATGTTCACTACTGATGGTGCATCAGGTGGTTCATGTTCACTACTGATGGCGCATCAGGCGGTTCATGTTCACTACTGATGGCGCATCAGGTGGTAAATGTTCACCATTGCTGTCACATCAGCCATTCATGTTCACTACTGATGGTGCATCAGGCGGTTCATGTTCACTACTGATGGCGCATCAGGCCATTCATGTTCACTACTGATGACGCATCAGTCGGTTCATGTTCACTACTGATGGCACATCAGGCGGTTCATGTTCACTAGTGATGTTGCATCAGGGGGTTCATGTTCACTACTAATGGTGCATCAGGGGGTTCATGTTCACTACTGATGGTGCATCAGGCCGTTCATGTTCACTACTGATGGTGCATCAGGCAGTTCATGTTCACTACTGATGACGCATCAGTCTGTTCATGTTCACTACTGATGGTGCATCAAGTGGTTCATGTTCACTACTTATGGTGCATCAGGGGGTTCATGTTCACTACTGATGGTGCATCAGGCCGTTGATGTTAACTACTGATGGTGCATCAGGCGGTTCATGTTCACTACTGATGGCACATCAGGCGGTTCATGTTCACTAGTGATGTTGCGTCAGGCGGTTCATGTTCACTAGTGATGTTGCGTCAGGGGGTTCATGTTCACTACTGATGTTGCATCAGTCGGTTCATCTTCAGTACTGATGGCGCATCAGGCGGTTCATGTTCACTAGTGATGTCGCATCAGGGGGTTCATGTTCACTACTGATGGTGCATCAGGCGGTTCATGTTCACTAGTGATGTCGCATCAGGGGGTTCATGTTCACTACTGATGGTGCATCATGCGGTTCATGTTCACTACTGAAGGCGCATCAGGCAGTTCATGTTCACTAGTGATGTCGCATCAGGGGGTTCATGTTCACTACTGATGGTGCATCAGGTGGTTCATATTCACTACTAATGTCGCATCAGCCATTCATGTTCACTATTGAGGTTGCATGACCCATTCATGTTCACTATTGATGTTGCATGACCCATTCATGTTAACTATTGACGTTGCATGAGCCATTCATGTTCACTACTGCTGTCGCATCAGCCATTCATGTTCACTACTGATGGTGCATCAGGGGGTTCATGTTCACTACTGATGGTGCATCAGGCGGTTCATGTTCACTACTGATGGTGCATCAGGCCGTTCATGTTAACTACTGATGGTGCATCAGGCCGTTCATGTTAACTACTGATGGTGCATCAGGCGGTTCATGTTCACTACTGATGGCGCATCAGGCCATTCATGTTCACTACTGATGACGCATCAGTCTGTTCATGTTCACTACTGATGGCACATCAGGCGGTTCATGTTCACTAGTGATGTTGCATGAGGGGGTTCATGTTCACTACTGATGGTGCATCAGGCGGTTCATGTTCACTACTGATGGTGCATCAGGCCGTTCATGTTAACTACTGATGGTGCATCAGGCCGTTCTTGTTCACTACTGATGACGCATCAGTCGGTTCATGTTCACTAGTGATGTCGCATCAGGGGGTTCATGTTCACTAGTGATGTCGCATCAGGGGGTTCATGTTCACTACTGATGGTGCATCAGGCGGTTCATGTTCACTAGTGATGTCGCATCAGGGGGTTCATGTTCACTACTGATGGTGCATCAGGCGGTTCATGTTCACTACTGATGGTGCATCAGGGGGTTCATGTTCACTACTGATGGTGCATCAGGCCGTTCATGTTCACTACTGATGGTGCATCAGGCAGTTCATGTTCACTACTGATGACGCATCAGTCTGTTCATGTTCACTACTGATGGTGCATCAAGTGGTTCATGTTCACTACTGATGGCGCATCAGGCGGTTCATGTTCACTAGTGATGTCGCATCAGGGGGTTCATGTTCACTACTGATGGTGCATCAGGCGGTTCATGTTCACTACTGATGGTGCATCAGGGGGTTCATGTTCACTACTGATGGTGCATCAGGCCGTTCATGTTCACTACTGATGGTGCATCAGGCAGTTCATGTTCACTACTGATGACGCATCAGTCTGTTCATGTTCACTACTGATGGTGCATCAAGTGGTTCATGTTCACTACTGATGGTGCATCAGGGGGTTCATGTTCACTACTGATGGTGCATCAGGCCGTTGATGTTAACTACTGATGGTGCATCAGGCGGTTCATGTTCACTACTGATGGCGCATCAGTCGGTTCATGTTCACTACTGATGGCACATCAGGCGGTTCATGTTCACTAGTGATGTTGCGTCAGGCGGTTCATGTTCACTAGTGATGTTGCGTCAGGGGGTTCATGTTCACTACTGATGTTGCATCAGTCGGTTCATCTTCAGTACTGATGGCGCATCAGGCGGTTCATGTTCACTAGTGATGTCGCATCAGGGGGTTCATGTTCACTACTGATGGTGCATCAGGCGGTTCATGTTCACTAGTGATGTCGCATCAGGGGGTTCATGTTCACTACTGATGGTGCATCATGCGGTTCATGTTCACTACTGAAGGCGCATCAGGCAGTTCATGTTCACTAGTGATGTCGCATCAGGGGGTTCATGTTCACTACTGATGGTGCATCAGGTGGTTCATATTCACTACTAATGTCGCATCAGCCATTCATGTTCACTATTGAGGTTGCATGACCCATTCATGTTCACTATTGATGTTGCATGACCCATTCATGTTAACTATTGACGTTTTATGATCAGCCATTCATGTTCACTACTGATGGTGCATCAGGGGGTTCATGTTCACTACTGATGGTGCATCAGGCGGTTCATGGTCACTACTGATGGTGCATCAGGCGGTTCATGTTCACTACTGATGGTGCATCAGGCCGTTCATGTTAACTACTGATGGTGCATCAGGCCGTTCATGTTAACTACTGATGGTGCATCAGGCGGTTCATGTTCACTACTGATGGCGCATCAGGCCATTCATGTTCACTACTGATGACGCATCAGTCGGTTCATGTTCACTACTGATGGCACATCAGGCGGTTCATGTTCACTAGTGATGTTGCATGAGGGGGTTCATGTTCACTACTGATGGTGCATCAGGCGGTTCATGTTCACTACTGATGGTGCATCAGGCCGTTCATGTTAACTACTGATGGTGCATCAGGCCGTTCATGTTCACTACTGATGACGCATCAGTCGGTTCATGTTCACTAGTGATGTCGCATCAGGGGGTTCATGTTCACTAGTGATGTCGCATCAGGGGGTTCATGTTCACTAGTGATGTTGCATCAGGGGGTTCATGTTCACTAGTGATGTCGCATCAGGGGGTTCATGTTCACTACTGATGGTGCATCATGCGGTTCATGTTCACTACTGAAGGCGCATCAGGCAGTTCATGTTCACTAGTGATGTCGCATCAGGGGGTTCATGTTCACTACTGTTGGTGCATCAGGTGGTTCATATTCACTACTGATGTCGCATCAGCCATTCATGTTCACTATTGATGTTGCATGACCCATTCATGTTAACTATTGACGTTGCATGAGCCATTCATGTTCACTACTGCTGTCGCATCAGCTATTCATGTTCACTACTGATGGTGCATCAGGGGGTTCATGTTCACTACTGATGGCACATCAGGCGGTTCATGTTCACTAGTGATGTTGCATCAGGGGGTTCATGTTCACTACTGATGGTGCATCAGGCGGTTCATGTTCACTACTGATGGTGCATCAGGCCGTTCATGTTAACTACTGATGGTGCATCAGGCGGTTCATGTTCACTACTGATGGCGCATCAGGCCATTCATGTTCACTACTGATGACGCATCAGTCGGTTCATGTTCACTACTGATGGCACATCAGGCGGTTCATGTTCACTAGTGATGTTGCATGAGGGGGTTCATGTTCACTACTGATGGTGCATCAGGGGGTTCATGTTCACTACTGATGGTGCATCAGGCGGTTCATGTTCACTACTGATGGTTCATCAGGCCGTTCATGTTAACTACTGATGGTGCATCAGGCGGTTCATGTTCACTACTGATGACGCATCAGTCTGTTCATGTTCACTAGTGATGTCGCATCAGGGGGTTCATGTTCACTAGTGATGTTGCATCAGGCGGTTCATGTTCACTACTGCTGTCGCATCAGCCATTCATGTTCACTACTGATGGTGCATCAGGCGGTTCATGTTCACTACTGCTATCGCATTAGCCATTCATGTTCACTACTGATGGTGCATCAGGGGGTTCATGTTCACTACTGATGGTGCATCAGGCGGTACATGTTCACTACTGATGTCGCATCAGCCATTCATGTTCACTACTGATGGTGCATCAGGCAGTTCATGTTCACTACTGCTGTCGCATCAGCCATTCATGTTCACTACTGATGGTGCATCAGGGGGTTCATGTTCACTACTGATGGGGCATCAGGCCGTTCATGTTAACTACTGATGGTGCATCAGGGGGTTCATGTTCACTAGTGATGTTGCATCAAGCCATTCATGTTCACTACTGATGACGCATCAGTCGGTTCATGTTCACTACTGATGGCACATCAGGCGGTTCATGTTCACTAGTGATGTTGCATCAGGGGGTTCATGTTCACTACTGATGGTGCATCAGGCGGTTCATGTTCACTACTGATGGTGCATCAGGCCGTTCATGTTAACTACTGATGGTGCATCAAGCCGTTCATGTTAACTACTGATGGTGCATCAGGCGGTTCATGTTCACTACTGATGGCGCATCAGGCCATTCATGTTCACTACTGATGACGCATCAGTCGGTTCATGTTCACTACTGATGGTGCATCAGGGGGTTCATGTTCACTACTGATGGTGCATCAGGCGGTTCATGTTCACTACTGAAGGTGCATCAGGCCGTTCATGTTAACTACTGATGGTGCATCAGGCCGTTCATGTTAACTACTGATGGTGCATCAGGCGGTTCATATTCACTACTGCTGTCGCATCAGCCATTCATGTTCACTACTGATGGTGCATCAGGGGGTTAATGTTCACTAGTGATGTTGCATCAGGCGGTTCATGTTCACTACTGATGGCGCATCAGGCGGTTCATGTTCACTACTGATGTCGCATCAGCCATTCATGTTCACTACTGATGGTGCATCAGGCAGTTCATGTTCACTACTGCTGTCGCATCAGCCATTCATGTTCACTACTGATGGTGCATCAGGCAGTTCATGTTCACTACTGATGATGCATCAGGGGGTTCATGTTCACTAGTGATGTTGCATCAGGGGGTTCATGTTCACTAGTGATGTTGCATCAGGCGGTTCATGTTCACTACTGCTGTCGCATCAGCCATTCATGTTCACTACTGATGGTGCATCAGGCAGTTCATGTTCACTACTGCTGTCGCATCAGCCATTCATGTTCACTACTGATGGCGCATCAGGCGGTTCATGTTCACTACTGATGTCGCATCAGCCATTCATGTTCACTACTGATGGTGCATCAGGCGGTTCATGTTCACTACTTCTGTCGCATCAGCCATTCATGTTCACTACTGATGGTGCATCAGGTGGTTCATGTTCACTACTGATGATGCATCAGTCGGTCCATGTTCACTACTGATGGCACATCAGGCAGTTCATGTTCACTAGTGATGTTGCATCAGGGGGTTCATGTTAACTACTGATGGTGCATCAGGGGGTTCATTTTCACTAGTGATGTTGCATCAGGGGGTTCATTTTCACTAGTGATGTTGCATCAGGCGGTTCATGTTCACTACTGATGGTGCATCAGGGGGTTCATTTTCACTAGTGATGTTGCATCAGGGGGTTCATGTTCACTACTGATGGCGCATCAGATGGTAAATGTTCACTACTGCTGTCGCATCAGCCATTCATGTTCACTACTGATGGCGCATCAGGCGGTTCATGTTTACTACTGATGGTGCATCAAGTGGTTCATGTTCACTACTGATGGTGCATCAGGTGGTTCATGTTCACTACTGATGGCGCATCAGCTTAATCTCCAGGCAAATACTGAACAGTCTTACTGGGTTTGCTGGGTTTGAGTAGAAACGCCAAAGACATTCCTGGATCTAGTTCCTGAAAGACCATGACCACATGGTGTCCACCTGTCCTCATCAGAGCCCAGACCACATGGTGTCCACCTATCCTCATTAGAGCCCAGACCACATGGTGTCCACCTATCCTCATTAGAGCCCAGACCACATGGTGTCCACCTGTCCTCATTAGAGCCCAGACCACATGGTGTCCACCTGTCCTCATTAGAGCCCAGACCACATGGTGTCCACCTATCCTCATTATAGTCCAGACCACATGGTGTCCACCTGTCCTCATTAGAGCCCAGACCACATGGTGTCAACCTGTCCTCATTAGAGCCCAGACCACATGGTGTCCACCTATCCTCATTAGAGCCCAGGCCACATGGTGTCCACCTGTCCTCATTAGAGCCCAGGCCACATGGTGTCCACCTGTCCTCATTAGAGCCCAGACCACATGGTGTCCACCTGTCCTCATTAGAGCCCAGACCACATGGTGTCCACCTATCCTCATTAGAGTCCAGACCACATGGTGTCCACCTGTCCTCATTAGAGCCCAGACCACATGGTGTCAACCTGTCCTCATTAGAGCCCAGACCACATAGTGTCCACCTGTCCTCATTAGAGCCCAGACCACATGGTGTCCCCCTATCCTCATTAGAGCCCAGACCACATGGTGTCAACCTGTCCTCATTAGAGCCCAGACCACTTGGTGTCCACCTGTCCTCATTAGAGCCCAGACCACATGGTATCCACCTGTCCTCATTAGAGCCCAGACCACATGGTGTCCACCTGTCCTCCTCATTAGAGCCCAGACCACATGGTGTCCACCTGTCCTCATTAGAGCCCAGGCCACATGGTGTCCACCTGTCCTCATTAGAGCCCAGACCACATGGTGTCCACCTGTCCTCATTAGAGCCCAGACCACATGGTGTCCACCTATCCTCATTAGAGTCCAGACCACATGGTGTCCACCTGTCCTCATTAGAGCCCAGACCACATGGTGTCAACCTGTCCTCATTAGAGCCCAGACCACATAGTGTCCACCTGTCCTCATTAGAGCCCAGACCACATGGTGTCCCCCTATCCTCATTAGAGCCCAGACCACATGGTGTCAACCTGTCCTCATTAGAGCCCAGACCACTTGGTATCCACCTGTCCTCATTAGAGCCCAGACCACATGGTATCCACCTGTCCTCATTAGAGCCCAGACCACATGGTGTCCACCTGTCCTCATTAGAGCCCAGACCACATGGTGTCCACCTGTCCTCATTAGAGCCCAGACCACATGGTGTCAACCTGTCCTCATTAGAGTCCAGACCACATGGTGTCCACCTGTCCTCATTAGAGCCCAGACCACATGGTGTCCACCTGTCCTCATTAGAGCCCAGACCACATGGTGTCTACCTATCATCATTAGAGTCCAGACCACATGGTGTCCACCTGTCCTCATTAGAGCCCAGACCACATGGTGTCAACCTGTCCTCATTAGAGCCCAGACCACATGGTGTCCACCTGTCCTCATTAGAGCCCAGACCACATGGTGTCCACCTATCCTCATTAGAGCCCAGACCACATGGTGTCAACCTGTCCTCATTAGAGCCCAGACCACTTGGTGTCCACCTGTCCTCATTAGAGCCCAGACCACATGGTATCCACCTGTCCTCATTAGAGCCCAGACCACATGGTGTCCACCTGTCCTCCTCATTAGAGCCCAGACCACATGGTGTCCACCTGTCCTCATTAGAGCCCAGACCACATGGTGTCCACCTGTCCTCATTAGAGCCCAGACCACATGGTGTCCACCTGTCCTCATTAGAGTCCAGACCACATGGTGTCCACCTATCCTCATTAGAGCCCAGACCACATGGTGTCCACCTGTCCTCATTAGAGCCCAGACCACATGGTGTCCACCTGTCCTCATTAGAGCCCAGACCACATGGTGTCCACCTGTCCTCATTAGAGCCCAGACCACATGGTGTCAACCTGTCCTCCTCATTAGAGCCCAGACCACATGGTGTCCACCTGTCCTCATTAGAGTCCAGACCACATGGTGTCCACCTATCCTCATTAGAGCCCAGACCACATGGTGTCAACCTGTCCTCCTCATTAGAGCCCAGACCACATGGTGTCCACCTATCCTCATTAGAGTCCAGACCACATGGTGTCCACCTGTCCTCATTAGAGCCCAGACCACATGGTGTCAACCTGTCCTCATTAGAGCCCAGACCACATAGTGTCCACCTGTCCTCATTAGAGCCCAGACCACATGGTGTCCCCCTATCCTCATTAGAGCCCAGACCACATGGTGTCAACCTGTCCTCATTAGAGCCCAGACCACTTGGTGTCCACCTGTCCTCATTAGAGCCCAGACCACATGGTATCCACCTGTCCTCATTAGAGCCCAGACCACATGGTGTCCACCTGTCCTCCTCATTAGAGCCCAGACCACATGGTGTCCACCTGTCCTCATTAGAGCCCAGGCCACATGGTGTCCACCTGTCCTCATTAGAGCCCAGACCACATGGTGTCCACCTGTCCTCATTAGAGCCCAGACCACATGGTGTCCACCTATCCTCATTAGAGTCCAGACCACATGGTGTCCACCTGTCCTCATTAGAGCCCAGACCACATGGTGTCAACCTGTCCTCATTAGAGCCCAGACCACATAGTGTCCACCTGTCCTCATTAGAGCCCAGACCACATGGTGTCCCCCTATCCTCATTAGAGCCCAGACCACATGGTGTCCACCTATCCTCATTAGAGCCCAGACCACATGGTGTCAACCTGTCCTCATTAGAGCCCAGACCACTTGGTATCCACCTGTCCTCATTAGAGCCCAGACCACATGGTATCCACCTGTCCTCATTAGAGCCCAGACCACATGGTGTCCACCTGTCCTCATTAGAGCCCAGACCACATGGTGTCCACCTGTCCTCATTAGAGCCCAGACCACATGGTGTCAACCTGTCCTCATTAGAGTCCAGACCACATGGTGTCCACCTGTCCTCATTAGAGCCCAGACCACATGGTGTCCACCTGTCCTCATTAGAGCCCAGACCACATGGTGTCTACCTATCATCATTAGAGTCCAGACCACATGGTGTCCACCTGTCCTCATTAGAGCCCAGACCACATGGTGTCAACCTGTCCTCATTAGAGCCCAGACCACATGGTGTCCACCTGTCCTCATTAGAGCCCAGACCACATGGTGTCCACCTATCCTCATTAGAGCCCAGACCACATGGTGTCAACCTGTCCTCATTAGAGCCCAGACCACTTGGTGTCCACCTGTCCTCATTAGAGCCCAGACCACATGGTATCCACCTGTCCTCATTAGAGCCCAGACCACATGGTGTCCACCTGTCCTCCTCATTAGAGCCCAGACCACATGGTGTCCACCTGTCCTCATTAGAGCCCAGACCACATGGTGTCCACCTGTCCTCATTAGAGCCCAGACCACATGGTGTCCACCTGTCCTCATTAGAGTCCAGACCACATGGTGTCCACCTATCCTCATTAGATCCCAGACCACATGGTGTCCACCTGTCCTCATTAGAGCCCAGACCACATGGTGTCCACCTGTCCTCATTAGAGCCCAGACCACATGGTGTCCACCTGTCCTCATTAGAGCCCAGACCACATGGTGTCAACCTGTCCTCCTCATTAGAGCCCAGACCACATGGTGTCCACCTGTCCTCATTAGAGTCCAGACCACATGGTGTCCACCTATCCTCATTAGAGCCCAGACCACATGGTGTCAACCTGTGCTCCTCATTAGAGCCCAGACCACATGGTGTCCACCTGTCCTCATTAGAGTCCAGACCACATGGTGTCCACCTATCCTCATTAGAGCCCAGACCACATGGTGTCCACCTGTCCTCATTAGAGCCCAGACCACATGGTGTCCACCTGTCCTCATTAGAGCCCAGACCACATGGTGTCCACCTGTCCTCATTAGAGTCCAGACCACATGGTGTCCACCTATCCTCATTAGAGCCCAGACCACATGGTGTCCACCTGTCCTCATTAGAGTCCAGACCACATGGTGTCCACCTATCCTCATTAGAGCCCAGACCACATGGTGTCAACCTGTCCTCATTAGAGCCCAGACCACATGGTGTCCACCTGTCCTCATTAGAGCCCAGACCACATGGTATCCACCTGTCCTCATTAGAGCCCAGACCACATGGTGTCCACCTGTCCTCCTCATTAGAGCCCAGACCACATGGTGTCCACCTGTCCTCATTAGAGTCCAGACCACATGGTGTCCACCTGTCCTCATTAGAGTCCAGACCACATGGTGTCCACCTGTCCTCATTAGAGCCCAGACCACATGGTGTCCACCTGTCCTCATTAGAGTCCAGACCACATGGTGTCCACCTATCCTCATTAGAGCCCAGACCACATGGTGTCCACCTGTCCTCATTAGAGTCCAGACCACATGGTGTCCACCTATCCTCATTAGAGCCCAGACCACATGGTGTCAACCTGTCCTCATTAGAGCCCAGACCACATGGTGTCCACCTGTCCTCATTAGAGCCCAGACCACATGGTGTCCACCTGTCCTCATTAGAGTCCAGACCACATGGTATCCACCTGTCCTCCTCATTAGAGCCCAGACCACATGGTGTCAACCTGTCCTCATTAGAGTCCAGACCACATGGTATCCACCTGTCCTCCTCATTAGAGCCCAGACCACATGGTGTCAACCTGTCCTCATTAGAGCCCAGACCACATGGTGTCCACCTGTCCTCATTAGAGCCCAGACCACATGGTGTCAACCTGTCCTCCTCATTAGAGCCCAGACCACATGGTGTCCACCTGTCCTCATTAGAGTCCAGACCACATGGTGTCCACCTGTCCTCATTAGAGTCCAGACCACATGGTGTCCACCTGTCCTCATTAGAGCCCAGACCACATGGTGTCCACCTGTCCTCATTAGAGCCCAGACCACATGGTGTCCACCTATCCTCATTA
This sequence comes from Cyprinodon tularosa, assembly GCF_016077235.1. Lineage (NCBI taxonomy): Eukaryota > Metazoa > Chordata > Actinopteri > Cyprinodontiformes > Cyprinodontidae > Cyprinodon > Cyprinodon tularosa. The sequence goes on from NW_024039699.1 coordinate 431,840, forward strand.
GAGTCCAGACCACATGGTGTCAACCTGTCCTCCTCATTAGAGTCCAGACCACATGGTGTCCACCTGTCCTCATTAGAGCCCAGACCACATGGTGTCCACCTATCCTCATTAGAGTCCAGACCACATGGTGTCAACCTGTCCTCCTCATTAGAGTCCAGACCACATGGTGTCCACCTGTCCTCATTAGAGTCCAGACCACATGGTATCCACCTGTCCTCCTCATTAGAGCCCAGACCACATGGTGTCAACCTGTCCTCATTAGAGCCCAGACCACATGGTGTCCACCTGTCCTCATTAGAGCCCAGACCACATGGTGTCAACCTGTCCTCCTCATTAGAGCCCAGACCACATGGTGTCCACCTGTCCTCATTAGAGTCCAGACCACATGGTGTCCACCTGTCCTCATTAGAGTCCAGACCACATGGTGTCCACCTGTCCTCATTAGAGCCCAGACCACATGGTGTCCACCTGTCCTCCTCATTAGAGCCCAGACCACATGGTGTCCACCTGTCCTCATTAGAGCCCAGACCACATGGTGTCCACCTATCCTCATTAGAGTCCAGACCACATGGTGTCCACCTGTCCTCCTCATTAGAGCCCAGACCACATGGTGTCCACCTGTCCTCATTAGAGTCCAGACCACATGGTGTCCACCTGTCCTCCTCATTAGAGCCCAGACCACATGGTGTCCACCTGTCCTCATTAGAGTCCAGACTGCCCCCAGCCTCAGTGAGACAGTTGGATGTGTCCCCTGTCCTCCAGTCCCTGTCTGAAGCTGTGTGAGGTCTGAGGTTTATTAATAGGCTTTGAAATGATCGCTGTCTTCTGTTGCTGCGGTTACTAATAAACTGTTTCTCATTCTTTTCTTTTGTTGATCCACTTCCCAAAATGGCTCCCCTTATGGATGGCTATTAAATATTTCATACATATTTGTATTTTTTAATTATCTTTTTTTTTTATATTTTAATGATCTGAATCCTTCATCCCAGTTTATTGTGCATCTAACGTAACATTCAGGCTAAATAGGTTGTTTTTTAAATGTTGTTGATGTGTTTGCTCAGAAAGAGCTCCTTCCATAAAGGCCTCCATGTCTGCAGGTGACCTGGAAGAAAGCGACCCAGAGTCAAGTAGTGGACGCTCCCAGGGCTCTGGTCCAGGAGCTGGGTACTGGTGCTGGAGGCGCAGGAGCAGAGGAGACATCTGACAGCAGAGTCAGCCTGCAGAAAGCGGCCGGCGAGTACTTTGACCCCGACACCGGCAGCGGCATGCTTTTCCTCAGTAATGTGACCGTGGCACATGTAGGCTTTTACGAATGCGAGGCCTGGAACGCAGGAGGCGTTGCCAGGGTGACTTTTCAGCTCGCCATCAACTCTTCCTCCTCTTCCTCCATTTGGGCCTCGTGGTCTCAGGTGTCCTCTCCATTTTCCCCAGCTTGGCCCTGGCTGAGAAGCCACGGTCCAGTCTTGGGATCCGATGTCAGCCGGGAGCCTCTGTACGCTCTGGGCAGCATGGCCTTCAGCGCTCTGGGAGCTGCCACGCAGACTGCCATTGCTGTGGGAATCTCCCTGCTGGCTTTGACCGCTCTGCTCCTGGTTGCCATGATCTACAGCCGTCACCAGCGAGACAAAGATGCTGATGGAGGTGAAAAGGTGCAAATTATCTGACTAAATTAAACAGCACATTTTGTTCCATTCATGTCCTTCTCAGCAGGTCCAAGGATCTACTGGTGTACACATAGATAGATAGTATAGTCCAATCCAGACCTCTCCTAGTACAGACCTCCTCATCAGAAATTGAACTTCAAGTTAATTTAACTTTGAAGGAAAAGGTTTCTGTATTTAACAGAATCACTGTTTCCTGTTTAAACTAATTACCATTTAAAGTAACTTTTTTAAGAGGCGTAGTTTTAAAATTCCACAGTATAAATAGTTTGAGATGACTGTATATGGAAACTAAATTTAGGATATATCTCATATTTCTGGTGGAATGTTCCAAATGATTTAGTGAAGGTTTGTGAACCTGATGATCTAAAGGTTTAGTTAAAGGATGAGAGAGATCAAAGGCTGGGATAGAGGACATATCTGAGAAACTGAGATTTCTATTGTCATTAAAGGGAAATGAAACATTCAACCAAACTAACTTAATTCACCAGATTGCGTCTCACTATTTTCAATAACTATCATAGAAGAGTAAAAAAATATAAAAGCAAAGGAAAAAATGAAGCTTTGTTTTATCATTTCTTTGGTAAGGGCGTACCTCAAATGGTGACATCACAGGGTTGGTCAGTGCTCGCCATAGATACTGTATATATTGGATATAGATATACAGATAGATAGATCACAGCCATAAAACAGCCATATTTGGTTTTAGGGTTGTCAAAAGTATCGATACTCAAAAAAGTATTGATACTGAAATGTTGTATCTGGATACAATACTCATTTTCAAAAGTATCGAGTACCAGTTGCACCTAAACAGTCATTCATCTAAAGTGCAGAATAGAGGAAAATGCACTTTCTGAACACTGTGTGATTGAATAATTCTGCGCACTTTTCAGTTTCAGACTTTTTTTGTAACAGTTGCAGCTGCTGAGAATTATTTTTGTTTCTTAACCGGTTTGGCTAGTGTCACTGTTATGAGTGCAAAGCATAGCCAAGTAAGGAAAACTTAATTTTAATTTTGTAAGTTTTTTATCAAGCTTGCTAAATACTGTGCACAGAAAACAACCTCAAAATGTTGTTCTTATTGTTTATTGTATTTATTTATTTATTGTATTTTAATTATTAATCAAAATATTTCTGTTGAAATTTTATCCTTTTTGTATCGAAAATGGTATCGAGTATCGAATATTTTCTTTAGTATCGGTATCGAGTTGAAAAGTTTAGTATCGTGACAACCCTATTTGGTTTAATGGAAGAGGAAGCTGAAACGACCCTGAAGCGTCTAAATCTCACAGCTTCTGCTTTGGAGCTCGTTCACCGTGTGACTCCATCAACAGGAAGGAGAGAAGAAGCAGTTAGAGGTTCTGATTCTGCCTGCTGCCTCACAGAACATCCAGTCTGGAGATTATTTAAAGTTAAAGACTTTGAGTCTGGTGAGCTCACCGCTGTTTTTAATTTCACCACCTAGAAGCTGAGCTCTTATGAGCCACCAACACTCTCTGACCAACCAGGGCTCTACTGACTGACCAACGCTCTATAGACTGACCAACGCTCTATAGACCGACCAACGCTCTATAGACCAACCAACGCTCCATAGACCGACCAACTGCTCTATAGACCGACCAAAGCTCCATAGATTGACCAACGCTCTATAGACCGATCAACACTCTCTTAACAACCAGGGCTCTACTGACTGACCAACGCTCTATAGACCGATCAACGCTCTATAGACTGACCAACACTCTCTGACCAACCAGGGCTCTACCGACTGACCAACGCTCTATAGACCGACCAACGCTCTATAGACCGACCAAAGTACCATAGATTGACCAACGCTCTATAGACCGATCAACACTCTCTTAACAACCAGGGCTCTACTGACTGACCAACGCTCTATAGACCGACCAATGCTCTATAGACCGATCAACGCTCTATAGACTGACCAACACTCTCTGAACAACCAGGGCTCTACTGACTGACCAACGCTCTATAGACCGACCAAAGCTCCATAGATTGACCAACGCTCTATAGACCGATCAACACTCTCTGAACAACCAGGGCTCTACTGACTGACCAACGCTCTATAGACCGACCAATGCTCTATAGACCGATCAACGCTCTATAGACTGACCAACACTCTCTGAACAACCAGGGCTCTACTGACTGACCAGACACTCTATAGACCGACCGACACTCTATAGACCGACCGACGCTCTATAGACCGACCAACGCTCTATGGACCGACCAAGATTCTCTGACCAACCAGGGCTCTACTGACTGACCAACCACTCTATAGACCGACCAATGCTCTATAGACTGACCAATGCTCTATAGACCGACCAACGCTCTATAGACCGACCAATGCTCTATAGACCGATCAACGCTCTATAGACTGACCAATGCTCTATAGACCGACCAACGCTCTATAGACCAACCAACGCTCCATAGACCGACCAACTGCTCTATAGACCGACCAAAGCTCCATAGATTGACCAACGCTCTATAGACCGATCAACACTCTCTTAACAACCAGGGCTCTACTGACTGACCAACGCTCTATAGACCGATCAACGCTCTATAGACTGACCAACACTCTCTGACCAACCAGGGCTCTACCGACTGACCAACGCTCTATAGACCGACCAACGCTCTATAGACCGACCAAAGTACCATAGATTGACCAACGCTCTATAGACCGATCAACACTCTCTTAACAACCAGGGCTCTACTGACTGACCAACGCTCTATAGACCGACCAATGCTCTATAGACCGATCAACGCTCTATAGACTGACCAACACTCTCTGAACAACCAGGGCTCTACTGACTGACCAACGCTCTATAGACCGACCAAAGCTCCATAGATTGACCAACGCTCTATAGACCGATCAACACTCTCTGAACAACCAGGGCTCTACTGACTGACCAACGCTCTATAGACCGACCAAAGCTCCATAGATTGACCAATGCTCTATAGACCGATCAACACTCTCTGAACAACCAGGGCTCTACTGACTGACCAACGCTCTATAGACCGACCAATGCTCTATAGACCGATCAACGCTCTATAGACTGACCAACACTCTCTGAACAACCAGGGCTCTACTGACTGACCAACGCTCTATAGACCGACCGACGCTCTATAGACCGACCGACGCTCTATAGACCGACCAACGCTCTATGGACCTACCAAGATTCTCTGACCAACCAGGGCTCTACTGACTGACCAACCACTCTATAGACCGACCAATGCTCTATAGACTGACCAATGCTCTATAGACCGACCAACGCTCTATAGACCGACCAATGCTCTATAGACCGATCAACGCTCTATAGACTGACCAACACTCTCTGAACAACCAGGGCTCTACTGACTGACCAACGCTCTATAGACCGACCGGCGCTCTATAGACCGACCGACGCTCTATAGACCGACCAACGCTCTATAGACCGACCAATGCTCTATAGACTGACCAACACTCTCTGACCAACCAGGGCTCTACTGACTGACCAATGCTCTATAGACCGACCAACGCTCTATAGACCGACCAAAAATCTACTGACCGACCAACACTCTATAGACCGACCAATGCTCTATAGACTGACCGACGCTCTAAAGACCGACCAAAAATCTACTGACCAACCAACACTCTATAGAACGACCGATACTCTATGGACTGACCAACACTCTAAAGACCAACCAACACTCTATAGACCAAGCAACAATCTACTGACAGACTAACACTCTATAGACCGACCAACACTCTATAGACCAAGCAACAATCTACTGACAGACTGACACTCTATAGACCGACCAACACTCTATAGACCAAGCAACAATCTACTGACCGACTAACACTCTATAGACCGACCAATGCTCTATAGACTGACCGACGCTCTATAGACCGACCAAAAATCTACTGACCAACCAACACTCTATAGAACGACCGATACTCTATGGACTGACCAACACTCTATAGACCGACCAACACTCTATAGACCAAGCAACAATCTACTGACAGACTGACACTCTATAGACCGACCAACAGTCTATAGACCAACCAACAGTCTATAGACCGAGCAACACTCTATAGACCGACCGATACTCTAAAGACTGACCAACACTCTATAGACCGACCGATACTCTAAAGACTGACCAACACTCTATAGACCAACCAACAGTCTATAGACCAACCAACAGTCTATAGACCGAGCAACACTCTATAGACCGACCGATACTCTAAAGACTGACCAACACTCTATAGACCGACCGATACTCTAAAGACTGACCAACACTCTATAGACCAACCAACAGTCTATAGACCGAGCAACAATCTACTGACCGACTAACACTCTATAGACTGACAAACAGTTTCTGACAGCGGCTCAGAGGAAACAATCAGCCTTAATGGGAACAAGTTAATGATAAAACTACAACAGACAATATAAGCAGAGTGTCTATAGCACAACGTTGTGATGTTAGATATAGAAATATCAGCGCAGCAAAGAGCTCAGGGAAGACTATATAGCAGTTGACCTGGATTATTTGCTGGTTGCCATATATCGCTGGTATATCCGGTGTATATTAATGCTACAGCTAGTGCTGACTAACCTGCTCCCCTTCCAGAAAATTATAAAACAAAGCATCATTTTTTCTTTTGCTTTAAAATATTTCACATTTCTAATATAGATATTGATAATAGTGAGACACAATCTGGTGAATTAGATGAGTTTGGTTGAAGGTTTCCCCTTTAAGCCATAATGATCAACTTTACCGAAACTAAAGGCTTAAATATTTTAATCTGTTAATTTAAGCAAAAACAAACAGGAAATCAAACGGTATAAATTGAGTGATGAAAATATGGACCTTTTTGAAGATATTCTAATGATTTAAGATTTATCTGATTTATCTGAACATGAGAAGAAGCATAAGGCCCCGTCCACACGAAGTCAAAACGAACACGAAACGCTGATATTTTCCAAAACGTTTGTCGTAAAGACGGAGACGTAAAATAAATGTGATCGACCACACGAATGCATGAAAACGCTGCAAAATGTATGCCAGGCCTGTAAGTGGCGCTGTGGTGCCAAAGCAAAAATAGGCGACGAAATGTTTGGCATGCGCACTAATATTTATACATGGTTGCCCTGCGGGTCCATTTTCATGGTTCAGTCAAATTCAGGTGCTGAACTATGTGGTCGATATTGCTCTGTTCTTCCTGGAGATATTCCAGAAGAAGAAGATTCTGTTGTAAGCCCGACAGCAGGGTGAGTAGCATTAGCAGCAACGGCGCCATTGTTGTTGTGATACTGGTCACGCATGCGTGTTTAGAGGCGACGCTATGACGCATGCGTGTAAAAAAAAAATGCGGTTAGAGCGTAAAGATGGAAACGCGAAAACGGCGTTTCGAAATCTTCCCACTCTGAAGGCTGAATAAAAAAAGATCGTTTACAGACCCCCGAAACGCCGGCTTTGTATGGATGAGAGGCTGGTTTGGTGAAAAATTTGTGCGTTTAGGCCAGGGTTCGTCTTCGTGTGGACGGGGCCTAAAACTAGATGCATTTTTGCAGCAGATCATCAGATCAAAATGCCTGTTTTTACATGTCTTATATCATCTAAAATCTGGTGCAAACTGATGCTTTTGTAAATTAAAGTGAAAAATGTAACAGGAATGTTTGAAAAGTGTGAAGATTTGCATCATGTGTTTATTCCGAAGTGATGGAGATGAATTCTAACCTGCAGGAGGAGAGCATCCTGTACGTGAATGACTACTCTGACGGCCCCACCACCTTCGCCCAGCTGGAGGAGTACCGCGACGAGCGAGGCCACGAGATGTTCGTCCTGAACCGAGCCAAGCCCGTGCTTCCACCCGCTCCTCCTACAGCCGCCTCCACCAGCCGCTCTCCGTCCGACGCCTCCAGCCAGACCGGGCCTGTCAGCCCCCCCGCCCCGCAGATCAAACAGGAGCAGCAGGAGGCCGACCTGGGAACCATGAGGAGAATGGCCGGGGAGGGAGGCGAAGCCGAGCCCATCGTCACATCCGAGGCTGAAGGAAGGTTTCTCAACCACACAGGAGCGTTCATGGAATCGCAGATAGCTTATGAGATCCACTGCTGAACGGCTGCAGAGACGTAGACTCCATGGACTCACCAGGACTGAGGCTGGTCCACCTGAACGGATCAAAACCGCAGAGTTCATCAAAGACCATCAGCCAGGAGCTCAGAGGGCGAGCTGGTGGTTCTACCATGTTAATACCTGTACAGGGTTTCTAGGCTCCAGCAGCAGAGTCCAGGCGGCTGCACAGCAGCTTTGTTCAGCTTTGGGACAGAAAAGACAGAAAGGTTTTAAATCTGTTGCCGCCATTGTTTTAGCTCCATGTGACGTTCAGGAACAAACAAACTTCTTTAGTTCTCCTTCCATCTGTTTTAAAAGGTTTCTGCACCAGAGGCAGACTGAACGCGTGAAGAAATGGATTTACTGGTTTTATGATTCAAAACTTTCTTCAAAATGTGTCATTTGTGTGTTGGGTTATAAATGGTTTTCAAAATAAAATCTCTAAAGTTGACTACGTCTCTTTAAGGATCTCTTTATCTTCAGATCAGTGAACCATTAAACATCATCTGACCTTTGACCAGCATCATGTTGCCAGGGGCAACACCATGAGGCGCAGAAACACACAGACCACCACAGCTGGCATCAGACAGACTTTAGGTCTGGCAGATTGTCCCGAGTTCCCATCTGGTTTTCTGAGAAACACTGAAGGAAAGCGGATGTTCCTGAGGCCAACAGTCAGACCATAGATGTACCAGGAAATCAGAGCTAGATCAGCCATCAGGTCAATTCCTGCTCCTCCAGCTTCTCCGCGCCGTGAATCTGATAAAGACCTCAGATCATCGGTCTGGGTAAAGAACAAGGCGACTGACAGCAAATTCATTTATTTTTACATTATCAATAAGAAAAAACATTTAGTTTTAAATGTCATAAAGTACCCTGAATGTCTTTATAAATAAAAATAAACCTAATTTAAAGTTATTCTAATGATTAAATGATTCTAACGTCGCCAAACACATTTTCCCTTTTTTACAAGGTATAAACTTCCAATTTCCTCCCTTTGCCAGGACTGCAGCCCCGCTAGCTGATTCACCTGGTCGCTTCATTCACCTGCTGCTTTACATCAAAACAATAACAGCTTGTTTAAAAAGAACAGCTGTATCTATGAACACATGAATAATAATAACGTTATTAAAGGACAGATATTTTTATGCCCTGATAGGTCACTGTTCATTAATCTATACATTTAATGACAACAAAACATGCAAATATTTGTTTCTGCTTCAGGCTGCTCATGAGAACGATCCAGATGTTTAGATGTATTTTAATGGTTGTCATTTAATCTGAATATAAAAATCTAATTTAACTGTTTTAATCTTGGCACAGATTATAATCCACCTGCAGCTGTATCCTGCAGCTGTCCAGGATACAGCAGAAACAACCGGAGGCCATTTGATTTTATTGTTAGCATTATGTAGAAAAAAATCATGAAATAAAAATGAAACACAACAAAATAATAATAAAAAGTTGCAGTCATGCTGGGTTTCAGCCCGTCTGCATCATTAATGATGTGATTCCCCTCCGACATGGAGGATTAACTCAGTAGTTTATCCAGCAGATCTTATTTTATTCAACAGATTAATAATCTATCGTTAATTCAAACTATTCAGGTAACGAAGCTTTCTTTATAAACTGCTCCCTGTATCGGACACCTTCTCTCTCTCTCCTCTCTGTCCTTCCTTTTTCAAACCCAGACTTTGGGGCGCTGCATTTTACAGCTGCAGACATTGTTTTACCTGCTGCTTATTTACAGGTTTTCTTTTATGTTTTTTTTTATTTTTTTAACACTACATCAAATGACGCCCACGTGGCATTTAAGGGCGAGGTGGAGGTGACGGACGGATGGACGGGTGTAGAGAGGGAGTTAGTGTTTGTCTCCTGGTCGTGTCCTGGCTCTTATCCGTGGAGCCCTCTCGGTTTTGGCTCGGCGTGCAGGGAAAGCCAGTTTTAACTCCTGTGGCTCCTGGATGGAGACAGTTTAAAGTTCTGCAGTTATCCTGGTACCATGTCTTGTCTCTTTTCCACTGAGCTCACCTGTCTCCATCTGAGCTTGTTTGTCTGAACTCGCTGCTGGACTCATGGAACTCTGAACCTGCCTGAATGCTCTGAGGATTCCTGTAACCCTGGATCTGTCTGTTCCTGTTTGGATCAGAACCACTGGTCGGGCTTCTGACTGCTGGATCTAAGAACGGTCCCGTTCTGAACGGTTTCCCTGACCTGGATCGGTCTCCTGCCTTCTCTCTGGGTTTGCTGCATCAGGGACACTCTGGACGGCTGTGCGCCGCATCTCATCGGTGGTCCATCGTCTGGGAGGAAGGACTGAACTGTTAGACCAGGTAAGTGACTCACACAGATAATCATCTTCTGTCAGATTACTGGGGTCACTTACCTGTGTTTCTCCCACACCCAGAGTGCCAGTGATGGGTGATGCCCCGCCTTCCCCCTGCAGCCGCTGCAGGTCCGCTGATCCACAGCAGCCCGCCTTCTGTTCTGTTATATTTAACTTTTGCCATTAAATGTTTTGAAACTTCCCACTGTCTGTCTCACCTGAATGCTGCGTCCGTCTGCTGCGTTTTAGGACAACCTTACTGAGCAAATGTGTCATTTAACAATTTTTGCATTAATAGAAAGAAAGTCATTAGGTTTTAAAGCCTTAAATATGTACACCTCATTAGCCTAATGGGTTAGCTTTAAAAGATTATTAAACAAAGATTATTCTCTTCTAACACCTTGGAAATGGAAAACCTTCCCTTCCTGTTAAGAAGACTCTGATCTGCTTTGAGACCTTGATCTTTTCCCCTTTCTCCTATCAAAGCCGGTTTTATGATTTATAGTGTTTCACCGGTTTCTGCTGCTGTTGAATATTCACAGCTTAATAATTTGTTCATGCAAAGCTGCATCGCTATGGTGGACAGCTCCATAGATAGTGTATAGATCTGCGGTTACAGCGATGAAATGAGGGCGTTTCCTCTCCCCGAGTCTGGAAAACACGTTTGACGACGTCTTCATGGGATGAAATGGTTCAACCCGTTGTGGTGGAGCCATACTGCCGCCTCAGAGCTGGGGGGCAGATGCTCTGCCAGGATTGGCAGACCCACTACTGTAGCTAATTATTGAGAAATCTATATTAAAAAGAGAGATGTCATAAAATAATTATGTGTGCTGAACATGTCCCCCCCAGCATTTAACAATTAATGTTGATTATCTGTCAGGCTGGAAGCCCTCTGTGTCATCACCCTAATGTTGCCTCCAACAATTCTCTCACTATTTAACATCAAATTCCCACCAGCTAAACTTCAAACTTCCGTAAGGAAACAGGCAGATGAAACTGAGAGATTATTTCTAAACTTAATCTTCAATATCTATGAATAACTTTGAGCTCAGCTGCTCCGGGCTTTGACTAGGCCAATTAGATTAAAAACTAGAGCACGCCACTGTAGCCTTGGCTCCATCTGGTCCTGCTGGATGTGGAGCTTCAGCTTTAGTGAACAGTTTCTCTCCTCAGTTCAAAGCAAAGAAAAGTTCCCACAGGCCAATGCAGCCCCCACCATGTTTCCCTATCCAAATAATAATAAAAAAACAGTTCCATTTTTGTCTCCTCTTCTTCTTACTTCACAGTTATGCACTACTTCATGTTCGCCAGATCACATCAGTTCAAATGTATAGACAGTTCTCATTGATTGACATGACTGTGCCAGAGCCTGAGTTTTAATAATTCTTATATTATCCCAGAAACTAAGAGCTCTTCATTAAACTATTGGATGCAAACTATTGGTATTTCAACAGACCAGGAAGCAGCTTCTTCCCTGGGTCAAAGTATTATTCTATAATATAGAGCATGCTCTCCTTGAGCTCTAAGGAAGTCAGAGCGGAGAAAGAGCGGAGGAACTGCGGAGGCTGAACGCTTCGCTTTGCGCAGGCGGTCTGGAATGGAGCGGAACGGTTACGGAGGCTGTGGGGGTCACTGTCTGGTCTGATCACTCATTTCGCACACCTGCTTAGCTCCGCCCAGTTCTCATTACCCGCTTATCTGATCCACCTTCATTAGTCTATATTTAACCAGCCTTCAGACCAGTCATCAGTGCCAGATCACTTTAAGCTGTTTTGTGAGACTTACTCAGTCGTACTTGTGTTCTGCCTCATCCTGACCCGTTCTGCCTCTCCATCTCTGAGCCTGCCTGTTCCCGTCTGATCTGTTTGCCTGACCTTTCCTCAGACTCCTGCTGGATCTCTGCCTGTCTGTTTACCGTACCTGGAACCACAGACGTGATCTGGGGGGTGAGCATGGGAGACATGTCCCCTGCACTTTTTACCATCCAATGTTACGCTACAGTACACGATGGTCGAGCACTAGGACCAAGAGGAAAAACCGCAGATGAAGCCCGCTTCCCCTGGTTTAGAGCAAGCTCCTGATTGGCCCTCTGTCTTCTCTTGTGTGATTGGCTGTCACCGCTGTCACTCCAGAGAAGCTCACTTTACAATCATCTGATGTGGCCCTGAATCTGGTCTGTGATTGGACGGTTTCAGCTACCATGATTAGAGCTGTAGGGTTGAAAGACTTTATCTCTGCTTTCTGCTACGTTTTGGATTTTTGAGATAATTTAAAAGGTCTTGGAGAGAAACATCTGCAAACAGATAGTGAGGCAGTCTGCTTCTGTAAATTAGGCTTTTGTTCTTCTCTTGGGTCACGTCATCTAGAAGAGTTGTAATATCAGGTGCAAGACTATCGATTCATGTTTTTTTCCATTTTATCCATTCGCTCCTGGACGTAATTCTGACTCCCATGCTGCGGTGGCGCTAAACCTATTTTGCTCTCCTACCTCGCTACCACTACCATCTTTGTTGCACACACACACCTGCATAAACAGTAGGCGATACAGATATGGTGGAGGAAAAAGATAACCTACACACCCCTAGTGGGTTCATGTCATTTGTGTGGAAGTATTTTGTGGTATATTCTTGGGTAGACTTAGACAGATTTTGTCATTTTGTATACACAAGTGTATACAAAATGACATTTCATTTAAAACAGCTCTTGACAATTTCATTTTTTTAAAGTGCAGCCTTAAACAACAGTAATAAAAACATAAAAACATACAAATTACTGTATATTTACAGTTCTAAAACCCATTTTATTCATCAGTTCATCAGTGTGATGCAGAGTTTATCCATCAGTTGATCAGTGTGATGGCGGTGGGGAAGAAGCTGCTGCAGAACCTGCTGGTCCTGCATTGAATGCTGGGAAGCCTCTTCCCAGAGGGCAGCAGGGAGAACAGTCCATGGTGGGGGGGTGAGGGGTCATTGATGATGTCACGGGACACGCAGCGCTGGGATGAAATGTCTTTAATGGAGGGAAGAGGAGCCCCCATGATCCTCTCTGCTGTTCTCACCTTCTTCCAGTTTGAGGCGCTGCAGCCTCCACACCACACAGTGAGACAGCTGCTCAGAACGCTCTCTATGGAGCTTCTGGAGAAGGTGGGGAGGATGGGGGGGGCAGGAAGTCCAAGCGCTTCTGGGCCCTTTGGACCAGTGAGGTGGTGTTTCCAGTCCAGGTGAGGGTGTCTGTGATGTGCCCCCCCAGGAATTCTGGAGGTGTAATTCAGGTGTTATCCTGAGCTATCTCTATAGTTCTGCTGCTATAGGCTTAGACTGCTGGAGGACATAGGGACCCCTTTTTCATCATTCTGCTTCATTCTATCTCTATTCTCCCACTCTGCAGAATCTGTTAGTTCAATCTCTAACGTTCTGCTCTCTCTGCTTTTTCTCATAGTAGCTTCATCTGGTCTGTTCCTGTTTGGCTGTGACTCCATCCTGGAGAGAAATATCAGCTGTGCTGCTGCCATCAACACCTTTGTTTCTAGATGTTGGAGCTTGGCCTGTTTTCCAGTGTAGTCCTGTTTCTCTGACTGTGACTAACTGGATGTGCTCTCTTCATCCTCTGACATGGGAGCTGGCTCGGAGCTCGTCTGCCTGGCTGTGTGTTTCCTGGACGGGGCCGCCTGTGGAGCTGGTTGACAGTTGCCTTTTGTATCTATGCTTCTTTTTCTATGTCTGCTTCTGTCTCCTTGAACCCCAGTGGGCCTCAGCAGATGGCCGCTCACACTGAGCCTGGTTCTGCTGGAGGTTTCTTCCTGTTCAAAGGGAGTTTTTCCTCTCCACTGTCGCTACAAGCATGCTTAGTGTGAGGGATTGCTGAAGAGTCAATGAGTCGATGCAATCAGCTGGTTTTCCTTAGATAGAAAACTTTGAATCAATCTGACTGGATGATCTGGTGAACTGGAAAGTGACCTGAGATGACATGATGTGAATTGGAGCTATAGAAATAAACTGAATAGAATTGAATTTGTTTTGGTGCTGCTGACCACCAGGCCGACCCATACCGAAGCCAAAGATGATCTCCCCCGTCCTCTCCACACCCAGTACCAGGCTGCCATCCCTGCAGCAGTCCCACAGCTCTAACTAGTAACTATAACTAGTTACTTTTTTAAAGTAACATGTCCAACACTGGAGAACACTGCTGCCTGGTGAGCTTGACTAAAACCAGTTTTATCTTTTTTTTCATTTATTGTTTATTTGAAAGGGGACAGTGTACATTAATAAACATTAAAACAATGTAAATATACCCGAGTTAGCTAAGGAGTGTAATTTTCATCGGTAGTCCCCCAGCCAGATATTAAAAAGCCAACCTTAAAAATAAACACAAGTATAAAATCACAAGATTAAATTACAATACCAATTACATAAAAACATTATGGTTAAGAAGTAAAATGTATGTAAAATGATTAAAAATTAATTGTAAAATTATTTAAATACACACTAAAAACCTTAGTGCCCACAAATTTGGCTCTTTAGAGGTTCTAAGTATTCTGCTGAGATGAAATGATCATCATTGATCTAAACCTTGTTTCCCCTTCCTCTCTGTCCATAATAGTTTAGTTTAGTTGAGTTTTACTAGTCTTAGTTGAGAGTGTTAAACTGAAATACGTTTGACTTGGAGCTGAATGAATTTTGGTAATAAAATCTTATATTTGAACAGAAGTTGTGGTGAATTTATTCCATTAATGTGCAGAAATAACTGTTTGACCATGATTAGTGCTCGAATCACTCTTTCATCTATTGTTCTAACGCACAGTTAGTAGGACTGTGTGTCATAAACAGTATATAACAGCTGAAATAATATCTGATTAAATAAGATATTTTCTA